>NW_027108888.1:580636-614429 GCF_000696795.3 Halyomorpha halys | reverse complement strand
AATTAATTGTCTAATATATAAAATAAATAAATATGGTTTTGTTTATTTATGTTGTTCTTTGCTGACCGCACCCCCCCCCCCCCGACAAACTTCTTCAAGCATAATTTATTTTTATTAGATAGTGTTTGAGTTTGATTATTATAATCTGTCCAACTTGACAATAGACAGATTGTATGAAATTTTGTCCTTTATTTAGAAATAAAAAGTGTAGAGTGTATTTAACATTGAGGGCATTTTTAGAATAAAATATTTAACTATAGTTTATACCACATTTAATTAACATTTTTAATTTATGGCATCTTTTGCTGGAAAACATTATCGATAAGGACACCTCTGAGATCTAATAAGTATTTCGTATATTCTAAAGAGTAATTAATTACAAGTTTTGAGCTTAAAATACTAACCTAAAATTATAAGCCATACCGAAAAAGCTATAATCTTAATAAAATGTTTTCTAAATTAAGAAAGAACTGAAAGTTTAGTATTGCGAAAAATAATTTATTGAACAAAATCTTATAAATTAGACCTGAGTACATAAGTGTTAGATTGAAATGTATCAAATTTGATCCAAAAAATTGACCAAGAGCACATAAACACATCAGTATGAGCACATTAATTCCAACATAAAACTCGGAACCCTGACTATGGCATCCATCAAATTTTCTAGGACCATCAAACATAATTGGACTGAACATGCTGAAATCACATGAATCATATACCAGAAAACCAAATTATTTCCTTAACCAGAATAAATTCTATAAAAATCAGTTCTAAGACCTATCTTAGAATATCTTAGATCTGGAGATTCACTAGAACGATTAACATAAAAAAAAAAAATTACTGATTTTCTACAAAAAAAAGGACTAAGAATGGTCAATAATTATTCAAATCAAACTGAAATAACAAAGATTCATTTAAAATTAAATACATTGTTAGAAAAAAGAATATATATATAAAAAATTAACTCACATTTCCATTCAATAATCATACTCTTTAAACTAAATAACTGAAATGTTTATTACACAAAAACTAGGTACCACAGATACAAACACAAGCAAGCAAAATATACTACTTTAAACATACCTAAATAATTGAGATATATTTTATTTAATGTCAAAATAGTATTAAGTTTTTCCATATTTAGTTTTATCAATAAATAAATAATATTACAAAATCCAAATCAATAAATAAATATTAGACTGTACTACTTGAAATGAAAATTTGTATGTATATAAAAAACTTAAATAATATATTACAGATAAGCACACATTTTGCATGAAGATCCTCCTTTTTTTTTGAAAAACTACTCTAGGAAATATTTACTTAAGCTAATCACAAAAGTTGGTAATCTTACCTGCATTAAATGAACAAGTTAATTTTCAAATGTATTTCACTCACCTGAAAAAAAATATAAAGAATAATATGATTTTTTAAAATGCTTACTATACTATTAAATGCATTATTAATAATTGAGGCTTAAAAAGAAATTTAGGAGAAAAATTTATATATATGTATATCATGTTGGTTTATTATAATATATTATATGAATTATTTAACTACCAGTTTTTAAAAAGTGTTAACTTTTCTTTCAATAATATTAAATTACAAGACACGATTCCAGGAAGTTGTTAACTGATAATATGAACATTTTATAAAAATACGAAAACAAACGACCTAACATTAAATAAGCTTACTCATTTATTTCAATATAAAAAACAACAATAGCACACTGTAAAAGCTCTTTAAGTATTCATTGTTGTGACTTCTAAGAAAATTGGCTCAAAGCTACAGTAGCTGCATTGTTGCCAGACTTCTTCAATAATTTAATCTACTTATATATTTTAGTACGTTTCACAGTTTTTCTGTCAAAAAATTAACATATTAAATCAAAAACTTTAAAATATAAAAAGTGAATTAATTTATTTAAATTATAATGTATAATATTTTCGTAAACAAATTGTTAATAGAATTAATTATATTATCGGTTATAAAAATGGTAACACTGCATATAAAAGAGCTCTTTTTCACTAGTCACAGAAATCCAATGTTTCAGCTGAGCTAGGTAAGTCTCTGTGATTGAAAATTTTTATTTTCTTTCTAAATGATTTAGTACCTATTATATTGGAAAAATATTATTATATTACGAAGTTATGTTTGCTGTTAGATTTACAGATATTATTACAACAAATTTATTGATTTTTCAGAAATTAATTTTATACTCCAGGTTTAGCTCTGGTTTTCATAACTTATCAAATCTATTTATTTTTGAAATGAAGGTTGATTCTTATCTCTTTTGATTTCAAATATCTATTTGTTTTATTACAAATTTATCTCATGTTTTGATTAGATCTTTTTACTTTCTTAACAGCTTATACATGTTTATATAGTTAATTATTACAACCCAATAAATTGATATAAATAATTTTAGTACATATTATTAAATAATTCCTTTATATTTTTAATTATAATTCTTTGCATTTATTTTAATTTTAATTAGATACAATTTTACAACAAAGATCTTTATGACCAGATCTGACCACTGCTGAATTTTAAATATATTTTTTCACATCGTAAAACTATGCTATTTTTAAATGATAATGAAAAGCATTTTATATGATATTGTTACTAGTCCCTCACATCAATGTTTCTAAACTCACTTGATGTAGATAGCTTTAAAAAAAATTATCAATTAGTGTAAAGATATCTTTTATAATAAGGACTTTCCTATTAATTTTAAATACCGTGGCACACGAGCTTGTACTAATAAAATATTTTCAATGTTTACATTATCGAAAAGGTATTTGTTATTCCTTTCAAACAACAAAGAAAACTTTATCAACTTCTTGATAAACACATTTTAATACTACTGCTATTTAAACTTTATCTCTTTAAACTGAAAGTATTTTTATTAAATTGTTCACAAAAACAGTTTTGTTATAGTAAATTTTTGAACCCGTGAAGGGTTGCATGCCAAAAAGGATAAGTGGTGTTTTTTAAACCAATGAAGGCAGCACAAAATATAAATTTTTTTTATAACATTGTTCAGATGAATAGAATTAATAATTCTTTCAATAAATAATTAAGTGTAATCTTTATTAACATGTATCTATGTTTCAATGACATTTAGACTATTTTCGAAACTAATAGGCATTATCTTTCTCCCGTATTCCTACATTCATGATATAAATTATCGAAACTCAAATTATAAAATGGTGTGAATGAATTTTTTAGTGGTTGTAACAGTAAATTTATTCTAATAGAAAATTATTTTCAAGTAGATCATTTCAAAATTTCATTTGATTTAGATTAATAATTCATTGCATCATTATCTACCTCATATGTATTAAATAATGTACATATTAATAGTATGATGTTTATAATGTTTTAGTTTGCGGGTGTATATGTTTATCCATCATTGCCTTTCTGTGACAAAATTAAGGTTGTGTGGAACCTATCCTAATCTACTTACTGGTAAGCCATATCTCTTTCAATTAATGTTTTACCTTAGGTTTTATTTGTTTATTAGCAGATTTATAGTATTGTACTTTGCAGATCAGACTATCATTGTATTAACCCGGCAGCAGTTTCTTACTTTTTTTTTGTCTCTTAAGAGGTGCCCCGTGAGCATTTTGCTCATGGTAGACCATTTATATTATTTGTTTTATATATTGGGATGTGGTGATGACTGCAATCTTCATGATTACTTTCAATACAATTTGAAATTGAAATATTAGATTGTAGCTCTTCCATCAGAGGTTGAAGAATCCAAATTTTGTAAAAGAGCTAAGATCATGCTTCAGCTCATGATTTAAAATAAGAAACACGGGTGTCCAGATGAGCCAAATGATCAAATGAGAAAAAAAATATGTCAGGTTAGGAGTGTACTGGTAATACAAATGCTCATTCTTTCTGTTGTGAGGAGGCTAGAACTAAACTATATTGGGTTTAAGTGGGGAGGTAATAGGGGGAATAACATAAACAAGGGCAATAACAACATCAAAGGGTTAACAGAAGTTTGTTTAATGTTTCGTTGTACCGTTAAACAACGGTATAAACCAAACAGATGACATACTAATATAGATGTTTATTTCCCATCATGAGCAAAATGCTTAAGGTGACACTTCTCCTGGGTTAATAGTTTTTCTTAGGCATTTGGCTGTAAATTGTCAAGAAAGAAGTTGGATTTTTATTATTTCTTACAAATGTTTGTGGACAAGGATTTGTTATGAGGGTCACTTAGTTTCATTGAAATAACAAGGTTGAAAATCTAATTTATTACTGAAAGAGGTTGTGAAATGTTAACAACAATTCCTCTTTATGATGAGTATAATAAAATCAACAAAAATCGAGTGACTAGTTTAATAGCTTGCTTCTTTTTTTAGTGTGCTATTAACTTGATTTGAAAGGGCATCAATATACAAATAAATATAGTTTGTTTGGCTGAAATATTAATAAATGAGAGATTAACAATAATAATAGTCTTATAGCTTATACCTGAAACACTCGTTAAGCTTCAGATTCCAAGACTAAAGAGCGATCCTTGAAACTTAAATATTTAATTTGATTAGATAGATTACTGCTTTGATGTATTAGAAAATATATAAAAAGTTGTATTTTTATTTTATTAAAATTCATCTCCCTCATCAAGTTCGATGAGATATATTATTAAACTTTTTTAATTTCATATTAACTTTTTTTTTTTGAAAAGTATTGATTTTACTTCCAGAGTACAATTGAGGTGTGAGAACCAGAGGGGGCTTCCTCACATTTCTGTGAAAATTGAGTTTTAAGTGTGAAAACATTATATGTCTAATCAAAGAATTATTCTAATTTTGCTTTTAGAAGATTTAGTAAGTTAAGAAATATTGGTATATATATTTCTTAGATCTCAAACTGGAAGTGCAAGAGTGGATAAAATGGTTTGATTCACTCTGGCACTGCTTACTGCTAGGTAATGCTAAGTAACTGCTTCCTGAAATTTAAGGATTCACTTTCAGATCTAGCCAAAAACAGATTGAAAAAAATTATGTTAGAATCTTCGAAAAACATTTATTTCAAAATCATGGCTGGAGGGGTTGAACCACTCAGGTTCTCAACACCTCAATTATGAAATATTCCTAAACTTAGATATATTAGATAAATTGCTTAAGTGGTATAACTTTTTCAATTGGATCACTTCTGAAATTATTTCTTGCCTTGTTTTAACAGATTAAAGACTGAAGCAAAGTCTATAGTTCTTATTTAATGCTTTATATTGTTCATATTCATAATATTTTATGCAAATAATCAATAGTAAATAGATAAGTAATAAATAACGTTAGACAAACTAACACAATTAATAGCTTTATTAGAGAAACAAAGGAGCCTTTAACACAAAGTTTTTCTCCAAGACAGTCAGTTTATAGATTTTAATAAATACTTATAATCTGAAGTCATTAATAATTAAAGTTATCAATCACATCTTTAGTAATTCTTCTGTTACTGACTTTACACTATACATCCAATAGATCTAACTGACTCTAAAATTTACTTATCTTGCTTCCCAATAGTTTAAACAAAATGCTAAGAATACCATGTGTTAGAAGAGTATGATAAGATCAAGAACCTTTCACGATCTTTTCTCATCGGCTTATTATTTTTTTTTTTTTATTGATTATACCATTGAATCAATCATTATTAAATTTAATCACTAAGTCTGATTGACATTGGAATTCAGATTTATTTTGGATGAAATAAGATAATATAATTACTATAACAACCTTTTCTTTTTTTTAATGAATAATTGAATGATATATTTTATGTATTGATGTTACAGATCTTTTTCTTCAAGATTCAAAATCAGAGCTCTGCTTCTATTTTGAGGTAGGATTTGAATTCCTGTTTTAATTTTTCTATTTATTGTATTCATTGATTCAAATGTATAAGTAAAGTACTTAAAATATGTTACTGTTCCAAAAATACAATTAATTGTCTAATATATAAAATAAATAAAAATATATAAATTAAAATAATGTGAACTCCTATGACCCATGAATTACTTTCTAAGGAAGCACTGTTTTTAGAACAATGGTTGTGCAAGAAGGTGATTTTTACAAGATCATGCTCAACTGAGTTGGGAGTGGGTAGATCATTGGTAAGGGACTGTGCTACTAACTCCAAGGGCCTGGGTTTGAATCCAGTTATGGCAGATAATTATTTTCTGTTTCATTGTACCATAAGTCAGCCCTGTGGGTTCGGAAGCATAAGTTCCACTGTATAATAAAGTGAGTACCCTTAATTGGGAGAAAATCTGGCGGTTAAGCATGATTCTGACGAAAACACCTCCTTACATAACTGTTGGTTTAGTAACAGTACTTTATTACAAAGTACTGCACCCCTAACCCTTTATAGGTTGTAGCAGTACAGATTAAATTTTTTCAATCACTGTTTAATATTTTTTTCTACTTTTGTATATTATTTTTTTCGAGGGAAGGTATTATTTCCCTAACCTGAGTAAGAGGTGGATATATCTATCTTGTACTGACTTGTTGCCTATTTAATTAAGTGCTGTATTTTATGTCTGCAATTTCTATCACAATTAATTTCATTAATCTTTACTAGGAATATTTCATTCACATTTTCTTAGCCAAGAATAGTGACCACCCTATATTAGAGATTGTATTTTCCAATCAACATATAATTGATCTTTTCAAAATATTTTAATAAATTATAGCACACTCAACAAAAAAAAAAATACTAGCGAAAAAGAAAGTATTCTTTAAGATTTCTTTACATGTGGAGATTTCTTCATTAAAACTTCTGCTGACTCTTTTTCCATTCCTACCTAAAGAAGTACATCTTTCATCAATTTCCGTAGTATTATAGTTTTACCATCTTTATTTTTTTATCTTCCCTTTTTAGTTTCTTTATTGAGACTTCTAGGCATAAAATTTAATGAGTATTAACGCTTGTGTTTACTTTTTATTTTCACAATATTTTAGATTTAAGATATAGATTAATATCTTTCATTTCAGAACTTTATGATTTTAAATTTAAGACTTAAATCTTGTTCAACAAATTACTTGTTCTTAATTAATTTAATGATGCTAATTTCATTTAATTTTCATTATAACTTAGGGTGGTGAAACTGGTATATCAAATCCTAATGTATTTCACTTTAAGTGTAGAGTACAAAGGGGATTCTTTGTAAATGAGTGTAATATCCCAATGCTGGCCTTTTGGTTGTGGCTGCTTGCAGACCGTATATGAATAAGCCAGATTTCTGTAGGGCTGTATGTGGCTCGGGTGGTTGAGGTTTAGGTCTTAGCAACCTGAGAACTGTGAGCAGTGCCGGTTCGAATCCGGTCTAGGGGATGGACTTTGTTCAAGTAGGATAAGTTTAGTTCATTCATGGCAGTCCCACAAGATGAAAAATTTAACCTTCAACTATGGTTAGAATAGGTTGGTCACCTCTAGATAACACCTCCTTATGTCAAAAATGACCAGGAAAGGGGTTATAAAAAGATTCAGATTCGTATAATCATCTTCCGATTCTATCCCCAATTTTGGGATTCTTTCCTGATTCATCTATTGTTATTGCCATAACCATCTCCAAATCTTTTCTCTGGTCATCTGCAAAATTTTTCTATTAACTTTCATTCACTCCCTTATTTTATTGGTTCTGACCCTTCATATTTCAAATCTTGACCAATTTATCTGATCCCATCCCCTTTGATAATGGTCTTCTTTCTTGCACGAGGATCCGGGTCCTTTTTCCACACCTTACACCATTATTCTTTGGAGCTGGGTACTATTTTTCTTTCTTCAGCCTGAGTAGAAACATTATCTGTTATAATCTGTAATCCTGCTGATTTCCAGTTTAGGACCAAGGAAGGACTGCTATACAAGATCTGTAAATTCCTACCCCCTACATATTATCTCATTATCCGTTCTTATCTCTCAGACAGGTTATTTCAAGTAAATCACAACAGAGCTTATTCATATAAGCGTACCTCAGGGTAGTATTCTAGGTCCTATCCTTTATACAGTTTTTACAGCTGACATCCCAACTCAGCCTAACACTATTCTCACCACGTATGCCGATGACACATGCCAATTTTCAGTGAATAATGATCCTTCCATTGTATCCCAATCCCTCCAATCCCACATCACCACCCTTGAAGAATGGTGCCAAAACTGGAGGATTAAAATAAATTCTAATAAATCCCACCAAATCACATTTACCTTTCATCTTGCCCCACAGTATCTTTTAATAATACCCCACTTATTCCTGTTGAGCAGATCCGTTTCTTAGGATTAAATCTGGACAAACGACTGACATGGAATCTTCATACAAGACTGATAAGACACGAAACTGCTCGTTGATTCCGACTATTACAACATTTACTAGACAAACGGTCCAAACTTCCAATCCATTACAAAAGACTGATCTACATGACTATTATAAGGCCTATCTGGACATACAGAATTGAGCTATGGGGATTCACTAAACCATCTAGTTCCTCTTGAATCCAATCCTTACAGTCCAAAATCCTTCATAAAATCCTTAATGCTCCTTACTTTGTCACAAATCAAATCATCCATCAGGACCTCAATGTCCCTTATGTTGGCGATTTCACCAGAATCAGATACCAATCCTTCCATAATAAACTTCCCAACCACCCAAACCAACTCGTTTCTAATCTGGCTTCTCCTTCACTACCTCCTAGGTGTCTGAAAAGAAGATGGCCTCGAGATCTTCTCCTTTAGAAGTGTTTTTTGGAGTTCTATCAATGGGTAGATTCTCCACATGTTTGTATCATGTCATAATATCACTTACTGCAAATTTATTTGATGTGTATATATGTATACAGTTGTAAATAACAATAAATAAATTATAAAAAAAAAAAGGATTAAGGAAGCCACATTGTTCTGTTATGAAGATGCAGTGTGAAATAACAGGTAACTCAATAGTCTTCAATGCAGTTATTAGTTTACATTGAGGATGTCAAATTCCTACTAGTTGTCTCCTACACCCTTATTTAAAACTATATGTGGTATACTTCTGTTATTCACTTATAATTTACTTTTAAAGATAGTTGGGTTACAATTTTTCCAAAAGTACTTAATAGGTTTCAGGTTTTTCCTTTCAATTGGTGAGTAATAAATTATCTTCTTTCCAGGTTTACAAAATAATGATTTTTATAGAAAACAAATTTAGTTTTATATAGTTACGTAAGTATGACTTTAGGGGCCTTGGCAGCCAGGTTTTGTGGTCTCACTCAAAGTTTGAAGTAATTTTATAATTAATAGTACAGTGTTAGTTATTAACTGAATGACTACATTTAATATAATTTGATATTGTATTTTATTAATTATTATAAAAAAAAAAAACAATAAACAATCCCTGTTTCCAATAATTAGATATCCTCCCCCCTTTGGCCCTGAGCCAAGAGCCCTAAGCCTGTGGAATTGGCCACCTTACCACCTCCTGTTTGACCCTGGTTTTATAAGATTGAATTGTATTCATATAAATACATTAGTAATTTTATCATTCAACTTACAAAAAATTTTCACATTAATTTAGTATGTTTTTTTTAAAATCAAATCCAATAATTAATCATTTAGTTGTCAACGGTTTTATTTCTTTTTGTTCAAACTATATTTGTAGTTATACATATCATATGTTTTTTTTGTTTTTATTTTTGTCACAACCTAATAATAAATGTTGTACTGATGCTAATGTCTGCTAAATTAGTTGAAAGAACTTGAAAAAGAAAAGGAATTAGAGGTTATGCCAAATATCAGATATCAACTGGTTAAATTTGAATTTTTAATCTATAAACCATTTTTAATAACAATTATTTTTAACTCTCTGTTTATTATTTTGAACTTAAAAACAATGAATTAGCTATAAAAAAATTATTAATACCTGTTCATAATTTCTTTGGGACATATCTAATAGCTCATAAGTATGCTAAAAGAAATCATGTACCTGAATTTTAAGATTTTTCAGAATGATGCCTCTGTGACTATCACATTGGTTCTCAATCTCATAATTTTCATTTATGAATAGTATATTTATTTTCTTTTAATGTAGCTTCTGATTGATTGATTAATTCTTTGAGCGGTTTAGTTACTTTAGCACCATTTAACTTAATCATCTTAGCATACTCTCTTGTTGATTGATACATAACATTGTATAGAAGTCTGTTATGTCTTCTTGAAATTATTGTTAAGTCACATTTAATAGCATACTTTAATGAGCAGTCCAGTCAGCCATATATATTATTTTTCAATGTTATCATGCCTTATGTTACAGTCCAGCGTTTATTTTCTTTTTTATGACCCTTTACTGTACATAAAGGGGTAAGGGTAGGGAGAGGGATTATTTAGGACCGCCACAGAAACAAAGGTTGACCCACAAGATCGGATTTGAACCGACTGCAGTCAGGACCCTGTGAAAGTTGGCGCTTTAATCGCTCGGCCACAAACTGCCAAAGAATAGTTTATTTGACAGTCCGAAACCCAATTTATACATTATTCTTGAACATGTCCTATCGCAACATTCCTTTCTGTAGTTCTCACTACTATACGAAATGCTTTCATTTATATAACTCAGTTATATTTTTTTTTACTGTTTAAAAACTAAGTTAATAAAAGTTTTTTTTACAAAAAAATGATCTACAATTATTTACTTCTAATTATTTACGCTGAAACAGGGGCAAATAAATATTTTTAAATGTTTTCAAACTAATTGATTAGGTACTCAAATCTCAAATTTTCCAACTTTTCAGGTGTCCAAATTATTGGAGGAGATGACATTTCCCCTCCTGCCTTTCTCTCTTCCACCGCAATGACGTCACTGTTGCCTAATTGTGTACTCAGTGTACGCCACTGTATGTGAAACGCGTGCTTATCTTTTAGCCGTGATAGAAAAAATATATATAATAAAAAACCCTCCTACATCCGTAAAGAATTAGCATTTTAATCATTTTGCGTGCTAAAATAATTTCCTTTAATTCAGCCTTAACCCAGCGTATAGTCCATTACCGAAAGCGGGGCAGAAGATAAGACGAAAGCCATTTGGGTTAGTGTATCAAAACGACGGTAGCCTAGGCTGCGAAGTAACCGAACTGCAAAGAGCTCTTTCATTTCCTCGTTGATGTCGAACATAGGGAGGAAATGGAGAAGATTGTAAGGAAATGGCGCCTGGAACTATTTTTCTCCGAGGTCGGTGATCTCGGTGGAGAAGGAGTCGCTTCAATATGTAGTCCACATCGGGCTGTGTCACGCCAGCATATCGACCCATCATCTACTTACTGTGGACCACATTATCTCCCCTTCTGCTCCTTCATATTCTTCACATTTATCATTGCTCGTGGGTAAATTAATAAAATTTACTTATTAACGCTATTTATATATACTTGGTGAACTAATTATAGCCAGAATATTACTTATTTTGTTAGATGATTATCTGTTATTTAAGATGATTTAATTATTCGAATACTAACCATACGTAAATTGGTTGTAATGTTTGAAACTAATCGATTGTAAAAGTGTTGAAAAATCAGCAGTAAGCGATATCGGGGAAAAGAAATAGAAGGCATATAAAACACCGGTTTTTCACCGCGATCGGTGTGCAGATCGTGGTAGGCCGTTGGCAAATTGGCTGCGGAGAGATGGGGGCGCGAAACGACGGGGTGAGAAAATAAAGGGAGGTAAATAGAGGTCCTGACCGTGGTTGAAACATTCAGGGCCCCCCTAATGGAATATTTGATAGAACTGGCCCCCTAAGTAATGTTCACTGAATAGAGAATGCCCCGGTGTCACACCGCCCTGTCCGCGCCTATTTCAAATGACCCTTAATTTGTTGTGGCAACATTGAAGCAGCTCTCTGATGCCGTTAATAGAAGGTACTGTTTACATAGTGCCATAGTGCGCAATCCCCCTATTATGGCCTGCTATTCGTATCTCCTGTCTAGGACAGTTATGAGTTTGTTTTATATTTGCTCTAGAGTTCTTATATGCTCCTAGTGTAATGGAGGGATTGGCAGCTATGAATTTCGTCATACTCATTCAGACTATGTGCCCTTTTAGTTATTTATACTAACTTCTTTCAAATTTATTTCTAGTTATCATAGACCTATGTGTACTTCCTTTGAATACGTAATCGATCTACAAATAACACCTTCAGGGCATCATTTGTGCGTGTCCGAAGATGACTGATTGTTCAACAAACTATAAATATAAATAAAATAAATATTATCGTCCATAATTAGAGTTAAATCGCTTCTCTATGTGAATAGTGGTACACATAACAAATGAAAAAAAGGTTTTTATTTTGTGTTTGAAGTATTAGATAGATTGTACCCCAGACTGGATTTGATTTGTTACGACACTAATTCCTTTAGGAGAGTCTGTAGTAAGACCTCAGTAAAGAAAGTAACCGAAGTGTACAGTGCTATATTTCAAATACGTCCAGTTCTGAATGAAATCAAAACTTTTTTCCGTATAAGTTTTTTTATGGTGAGTTTCATCCTCTTCCTATATTTTCTGAACACACATATATCTTTTATCAACGTTCAGAAAACTTTTTTTCGTTTGCTTAATGTGGCACTTTTTAAGCAAAGCAGTGATGGGTAAATTTTACAATTTATAGTATTTTTTATTGGTGCTTTAAAAACTACCTTATTTACAAAATAATTAAATCAGTACAACTAATTTAAATTTGAAAAATGCGTCATAGTTCCCTTAGCTTTTTTTTTTTTTTTTAATGAAAATGCTTAACCATCTTGATACAACTCAAAAACAAAAATTATAATGGAGTAAATTGATTTCAAGTGACGCGAGGGAACGCCTTAGATGAAACGGTAGTTGGTAGGGGGTAACACTCGTTGTTTTGCATTTAGATTAATACCTAGACAACTAAACATTGTAGCTGTGTAGTGTATGCGAGGGAAATGTTCAATATTTCATTCTCTTTCTAACGAGCTATGATTAAAAGTTTCATCTTGACGTTACACCGAGTTAAATAGGTGAAGAGTGGAAAAGACAGCTCCAGAAAATAAATTATAATAACTTTTTAAACATTTGAAAGTAATTATACAAAAGTAGTTATATTATATTTCCCTTGGTTTTCATTGATTATTTTTTTAGACTTATAGCTAATTTTGTAATTCTAATGCCTAATGCAGTGATACTTAAAAGAGAATAGTCAAAATTAAATTTTCGATTGTAACGTAAAATGGAAAAAAAATCAGTCTACCACTAATAGAGTTGAATACTAGTAATACTAAGGTATTTTTAACTCATTATATAAAAAATTTGGATACTCTTAAAGTTACTTTAAATATGCAATGTATAAAAAATCTTTAATACTGGACGGTCGCAATGTTGCAGAATGAGTGAATTTTATTTCAAATTATGAGTAAAGTTCCTTGTTATATTCTTCGTGTCTAATTACTAATTATAAATATATTTTTTAACTGATTTGTTTTGAGCTTAAAACTTATACACAATGTATTTTAAAATTTATTTTCACAAAAAAAAAATGTTTGATCTTTTGTCTATTCAAATATGGTCCGGGTTACTATAAAAAAAAAAAAAAACATTACAAAAAAACCATGCAACGTAGTGAAACGTCAACTCTTAATTAAAAATATTTTTGAATTGTTGTTTTTCTTATCGATCATCAATACTGTCTTCTCAGTTCTGTCACTGGTATTATAATGCTACAGTAAAATATCAACAAATATATATTACTAAAATTCCTTTAAAAGTATTGGATATATAGAAGAAGGATTAAAACATGAGATTATGAAAAATGAATCAGAGAGATAAAATAAAATTCTGATCAGATGAGAAACATACATTTTTTTTTTATTGATCTGATTAATAAATTAAAGATTTAGACATTATATAGGGTTAATAAAATTTACTAACACTTTAATAGTGACCTGATATTGCTGAATAAAACATAATTAGTAAATAGTTTTTTACTCGTTATCAAATGAATTAATGGATTAAAATGAATAAAAATTTAATTTTTTGTCAAGAAATACTGAATACTTTCAAGACCAAATTGCAGGGATAGTGAATTAATATTTTCGTTATGTGTTTGTTGTATCAGTATGTCATTAATAAAATATGAGAGAATACTCCAACTATTAAGTGAATTAGAGCGACGCCCGTTTGTAGCCGAGCGAGTAAAGCGGCAACTTTAACTGCGGTGGCGCTGGTTCGAATTAGGCGTTAGGGGTCGACTTTTAATTTCTGTGGTTGCACCACAATGTGAAAACTTGACCATTTATCGTGATAGAATAGGGTGTTACCTAGTTGATGACACCCTTTATGTCAGAAATGATCAGGAAGGGGGATATAAAAAAAAGAAAAGTAAATTAGAGTGGATATTTAATCTTAAATTTAAAGTACAGAACAATTATAATTAGCTTCGGACATTTAAAATCAACACAATATTCATAGATTAACACATAATATTTTTTCTTAACGTTAACCTAAAATAAAAAAATATCTGAAAATTAAATAAAAATATAAATTATGAGAAGATGCCACAACGTACATTCAATTTTAAGTTTGCTGAGGGATTAAAATTACCTCACTTGTAAAATATTTACATAAGCTGGTGGTGTCTTCCTGCTCCCCTCTTTGGGTTCTCTTCTCGGTCTTCCGATCTCATTTCATGGTGGTTTTTTGAATTACTCCTCCGTGGTATTGATTTTAATATTGGAATAACAAATGCTGCATTTCTTTTGTGCACAGCCTATTGAATTCAAAGAGTGACTATTTTTGATGAAACAGTAATCATATTATTTGGTTTTTCAATTTCGATATTATTTAAACATAAAAACAACGAAGAAAACGTGTAACGCATATAGGTGTGTGTAGGTGGGTGCGAGAACAGCCTACATAAAAAACAGAAACTCGTATGAAACTGATATACCATATTTATGAAGGGCTTATCCCTGGGTTGTAAGCAACGTTTTAAAAAAAATAGACTGGCTGGAAGTGGCCATAATATAGAATCGATTTTTCACATTTTTTTCAAAAACGGCTCTAGCGATTTTGATTAATCTCGGTATATCAATATCCAATCCAGTGATTTTTAATGACGGTTTGGTATTATGCTCATTGAACCAGTTTATAACAAAAGTATAATGGCCGAGTTAAAAAAAAATCTTCCTTTAATAACAATAAAAATAATATATAAATATGACCTATAAAAGAATTTGATAACTAACTAAAGGAGAAAATGGAGAAATAGAGACTACAAAATCGGAGACAGCCGAGCCTTGCCGATTTTAATTTTAACTATACATTCACGGTTTTGTTACATAAATATTATATTATTGGCAGAAACAAAGTTGTTATTCTTAATTCGCATCTCGAGAATCCCTAAATAAAGGTTTTTTTAGCGACAGAAAAATAATATTTTATTGTTTGAATTTTTTGTCCCACCAAAGAGAAAGTTGTTTTTTAATCTGAGAAGGAGAATACAATATCAACTTGCAAACATAAAATACAAGAAGTTTTAAACTATCAAATCACTCTAATGACATAGTAATTACCACCAATATTCACGCTAGTCAGATAAATAAAGCGAATTGCGAAAAGCCGAACCGCTTTAGATAGTGTTATATAAATGTCCGGCTTTTGCAGAGGCCCTGAAATTTATCCGAAGTTGGCAGATAAAGGTATGATAGATCTGTGTGATGGAGGGATGTGTTATCTGTAGGGGAGATGGAACTAAGAGAGGGGGTAATCGGCCTGTAATTTGTGGCTTTACCTGGACAACTCTCTACAGTGGAGATAATGGATTTTCATTTAATTAAACGAGGAAATCGAACTGGGCCAAGTTAAACAAAGGCCCTCTCGGTTATCCCTGTTAATATCCGTTTACACTTTATCATCCCAACCATGGGACTCACAATGAACCAAAATAGTCCCTTCCCTCTTCTGGGTCAAACATATTTCTTTTTTCTCTGTCCCAGTTATATTGGCCTTTGTCTTTTCCTGTGAGTGTCCTTCCTAAATTGCTATGTTGTTTGATTTGTTTCCTGAAGATGGCTCAGAAGAGATCAGGTAGGCTTTACGGTCTATTCCAAGACCCAAGGGAAAATAAAGGAAGTTATTGTACCCCAATTTTTTATTACTTGAATGAAAAATGTATATAGTTACTTGTCAAAATTGATGATTCTGCCAACCACAATTGGTGTAAATTAATGCTATAAACTGAATTATACCCGGTGCAGCTCACTTAATTTTGCGTTGCTTTGGTTAACTAATCCTTTTTCGGTCCGAATAATTTCATTCATACTTTATTTTCCAAAGCCAAAGATGCTGTTCTTTCCTTAGTATAAAACGCCAAATCCTTAAAAAAAGTAGTGAGAAGGATATTTGTTTGGTAAATTCTAACTTTTAAGTTTTTGGACAGAAGGTGCGAGCTAAGCAATTTCGAAATTGAAAAATAACAAACATTTCGCGTCTTTAACCTCACTTTTATTTCTTTATCAATTTTATTTTTTCTAGTTACCGTAGGGCCTAAATAATTAAAGTTATCTATCTAATCAAATATATTTCCTCCTTTATCTACATCACCGAAATCGCTTCCATTTCTACTGCTAACAATATATTTTGTTTTATCCATATTTATTTCGATATCTCGTTCATTACTAGTGTTTATCAACGTAGTTGTATTTAGTTATTGTTTCCTTGTCCTCATCCACTAATATCAAATAATCTAAATTTATCATTCGGAGCTTCATATGATTAAAGCTAACAACAACATTAGAAATTTTTTTTATCACCATTTGAAGTACAGTAAAATTTCTAAAATATGCTACACAATATTGGGGGGGTTTACGTCCAATTGTTCTCAATACACAGTTTTAAAAATCCAAAACGGACTGAAACATTTTTTTTTTTTACCATATATCAATAAATGAATATATTTTGAAACTATATTTGCAAATATCATGAAATCTACTACTCCTACGAACCACTTACTGATGTATATTAGCTCTCAATTGAGAAATCGTAACAAGAGTAGGAGTAGCAGTTCCCGTGATATTCGCTAACATTTGCTAAATATTGATTTCTCATTGTTATGAAAAAATACTTTTTGTTTATGAACATCTAAAGGACTATTAGACGAACAGATAGCATTTAAATTAAGGCTAGTTGAATGTTCTATAATGTACTTGATAACATTTTCTTCGTTGGGGCACCAGATTCCATTATATTTGCCAAAAAGAGTTCACGGTTTTCGTTATTTGAAAAACGGTTATGTTGCTTTTTGAAAACGGCGCTGTTGCAGTTATGAGGTTGCTAAAGAAACTCCTAGCTATAGCAGTCACAGAGTTTACTTCCTAGCTGATTATGTGTGACATAGGGGAGGGATTATCCAGTGTGGAAGAGTTCAGTTTTCTTTACTGTAGTTTATTTTCTACTTACTCTCTATATAAAGTTTATTTCTAGTTAAATTTATTCTAATCGCTATTTTGAGAGGTGGGTTTTCCAAAAATGTCAGGAAAAGAGCTGAACTTTAAGGGAAAATTCACCAAACCCTCTAAAAATTGGAAATAATCGGTCGAAATTTTGCCCCTAGGGGAGGGGTTCAGGTGCGTGGCTACTACATATTAGCATAAATTGTTGTCATGCAGCTGATCCAGTGTATAGGATATTTAATGATGTGATGATAATAAAAATTTGAGTAGAGGTCTTGCAAAGAAACATCTGGAAGTTTACTAAGCCCGGATTTCATAATTATAATAATTTTTTTTTCAGTTCTCTAAACATTTTACAAATTCAAACTTATAAGTTTTATACCCACAAATACAGCTTAACACTAATGTTTAAAGGAGCAAAACATTTTTCTGGAGTATCTTAAATCACCATCTGTATTATGCCTTGATTTCGTTTTATCAGTTCTATGAATATTATTTTTTTTTAGTTAAATATTTGGACTGATCAGTATACTAAGTGAATTAGCAACTAAATACTATTTGCCAGCACCTCTAAATATTCGATTACGTTTTCATCAATTCATATCATTAGAGGATAATAGGTATAAAACTTATACCACTTTCACTTACCACCGTGGGAGATAAAAGTTTGGGACGAATTTTTTTTTTATTTATTGTTACAAAAAAAAAATCGTTTTAAAAGGTCTCTTGTGATGAAAAACGAATATCCATTTTAATTCTGTCTAGAATACAACAATTCAACTAATGATAACTAAGCCGTGGAAATATGATTATGATCGGGAGAGTTCGGGAACACTCGGCTTCCCCGATTTGCCTGTTGGAATACTTTCATATTTATTCGTCTTTTAAATCATTAACAGCCATCAGAGATGGTCATTTATTTGAAAGTAAAACAGGTGCTTTGAGGTGCTTTGTAGAAAGAGTTTTCGAAATTTTGGAAGTTAATGAAAATAATACCTATCTGATATTAAATATCATAATATTTAATGCCGTAATGAATTTATGTTATGAAGTGGTACTTCCAGTCAGTCGATTTTGCTGGAACTTCATATACCTGGTTTGTATTTGTAATTTATGTTTCGTATGACCTTTAATTTCTGAGATAGGCTATTAATACCTATACAGAGACTATTTTGCGAGTTTTGGTTATTTGGAATCTGGGCATTTCAAAACGTGTGTTTCCGTCAAAACTCGAATTCGAAATTTTTCATCATCGCATAACCTCCCTCTTATTATATATTCCATATATGTGAGTTAAAGTAAAAAATCTAGTTTAAATACGCTTTTATTTCTGGCCTGTGTGAGGCCTTATCATCCTCTTATTCGATACTCTTATTCGATACTATGTTCCATTGTCCTTCTTTAATTTTTAAATGAATTGTTTGAATTATTTTTTTCTTATAATTAATTATTTAGCTTCTTTGCTTAAAAAGGTCTCTATGGCATACTAACACCGCCATTTTTACGCGAAACAGTTCTGTTTTCTCCCGAGAATTATATAGATAGGCATTGTCGAATCGTTACCGAAGGCGATAAGACGGAATAACCAAGAGAAGAGGTGAAGCTGAAAGAAGTTATGTTTTATTTACAAGGTTCCTCTACAGGGCGGAACTGTTAAACTGGCGCTGGCAGCCACTCGCTGGGAAAACGACTCCAGACCTCGGAATAACTTTTATTTTGGATTTGACTGCCAGGGCCGAAAGTTCATCTTAATAACTCTCCTCTTTCTTCAACTTATATATTTCTCTTTCTCTCTCTTCTTGTCACTCTTTAATCAAGTCTGAAAGTCTCTCGCTGCTGTATTCTTTTTCAGATAGCAACGTATTTCTCTCAGAATTTTAATTTAGTTTCGCGGCTTGTGTAGTTCAAAATTATGAAATTTTCTTCGTTTTTTTTTTTACTTCTAAAACGAATATATTAAAGCTAGTATATGCTAAGTGATGGCTACGTATACAATGTAATATATGCAATATAGACCATATATGTATAATATATACTCCCATTTCAGAAGTGATGATATAGTTGCTCAAAGTGAAATTGATATTTATATATTTCTAAGGAAAATAATTCAATGTCATCAAATTATTAAAGGAAATTGAAACATTATACTTTATTTTTGACTTCCGTCAAAACAGCCCTGACGAAGCCCTGAAACGTGGGGCGAAACATTGGCTCAATAAAATAGTATAATTATCTACTATTTGAGTTGTTTTTTTTTTTTACCGCACCCGGACCATATTCCATTCATATAATTTTTTCTGTATTTATTTGTTTTCTTTTCAAGGAAAAAAAATCTTAATGCGTCTAATTTCATTTATTTTATCTTCTGAACATTTCGGAAAGGTAGTCTATTATCTGATCCAGTGTTCCGCGAAGTAATTTAGGAATGAGTAACTCCACGTCAATTCAACACTGTTTTGAACCTTAATCAGATTTTCTTTATATTTTGCACAGATGTGTAGGTATCCTGTAGGAGTTCGCCATTTTCCCATTTCTAACAAAAGAGTTCCGCTGAAAAAGAAAGATTGCTAACCACAGATCTAGTTCTATCTACAAATTAGTTAGACCTTATCAACTTTTTCATTCAATTTTAGATTTAAATTATTCACAATTATACCATATTCTATATTTATAAGAATCAATATTAGAGAAGAGCCAATTATTTGTGTATAATACCAATTTACCTCAGTTACATGATATCTCACATCCTCCTTTTAAGGGATATGTCCCGATTCTTTAATTTTATAATATCTTTATTAATGAAATTGATTTTGTTATATAATATTTAGCGAAAAGTATTATTTATATGTATTGATTTAATTTTTAATTTTACCTATACGTAAAAATAATTTGCTTTTTTCAATTTACAAAGTGATAGTTAAAAGTATAGAAATTTTTAATATAATTGTAGATAAAAAATAAATTAAAAAGTGAACGTGAAGGTTGATAAGATCCAACTACGTCTAATATAATAATTTAAAGATGGATCAGATAATGGATAGTTCATTCCATGCTTTCCCTAAGATGAAATAAAGGAGATAGGAAGTAGTGAGGGTTTCTTTCCTCGATAAAATGTTCAAACAAATTTTGCACCCTTAACCTCAGATTAAATAATAAACTTTATAAATATTTAATTCTTCCCACTAAGAAAAGAGAAGAGAAAAGAAAGAAATAAAATAACGATAAAATTCAGTAAATGATACATGAAAATAAAAAACATATAATCTACTGTTATAACTTGTGTAATGACTTCATTTTATTCAAAAAGAATAATCCTGTTAGTTTTATTCAGATTTCATTTTGTTTAAGTTAATGATTTCATAAGTGAAGCCCACTTCCAGAATTTAGTTTAAAATATCTTTCAGACGGCACCTTCCTTTTATTGATTATTTAATTATTTCATTTCTATACAATGATATTGCTGTTTTTTGAATTTAAAAACAAAACTACGTATGATTATTATTGTCTCTGTAACTAAAAAGAATAGAACAAAAAAAATTGTTAGTGATAATTAATGTTGATTATGATAGTTTATGATAACTCATGATAATAAATATGAAAAGTTGTGATAGCGATGAGGATGATTTATGATAATGAAAAGTTATAAAATCATTAAGGGATAATTTATAATTTACAAATCAGATTCATTTCAGGTAAACAATCTGATATAAGATATTTTAACTAAAAACAAAGTTCGACAAAAGTCCGAAAAAAAAAAAAACGAAATTTATAACTTGTGCTCAAGATATTTAGTTGACTTTATTCAATTTTAGTATTAATTTTCTTTATTGTTTTTCTTTAAGAGCGGGGTAACTCAGTGAGTAAGAAGCTGTTCGGATCCGGCTGTAACAGATAATTATTTATTCTAATACTGTAACCGTGAGTCAACCCTCTGGGTTCGAAAGCCAAACTGGGACCCACTCAGCCTGCTTAAATTGGCTACCTTTACGGAAAAATCTGGCGGTTGGGTATGATCTTGAACAAATCACTTTTTTGCATAACAGTTGTTCTAAAAACTGTACTTTCTTATAAAGTAATGATCGTCTGATCCTTCATAGGTTGTATTGGTACAGATTATAATTTTTTTCCCCTACTTATATTTATTTAAGACAGTATAGAGGACAGTACAGTTTTAGGTTGATGGATGGATTTCATATTTCCGAATAATATTCATCAATCAACCATAACATTTTTGCAAGTTGGGTAATGAATATAATTTATTTTTCTGGTAGGTAATAGCTTGTCGACTGTAATTCTCGTGTCGAAAATAAAGAAAAATATGGTCATTCATTTATTAGCGGTGAGAAAATATCTTGTTTTATTCGAGTTTGAGGAAAGTTGAAGGGGCCGTATATTAGACCTTAGACTTGTGGGAATAAAAGAATTTTACCCTACACCATAATATCTTTTAACTATGATTTTATTCCCTAACTCTTCTTGTTCAAGTAGTTTCCTAGTTGGACGAAGCACTTTAAAGAAAACTTTTCGGTTTTTAGTCGTTTTTTTTTCTTTTTAACAACGGCCCTGTGTTTAATATTTCTTCGGTAGTTTTCATTTCAGATTTTTACCGAAGTAAGTATCTTAAGTTGTAACTATTTAATGGATATTCCTAATTAGAGTATACAAGGATATTGAAGGCAATAAATAACAATTCATCGAATTATATCCTTACTCTTATTAGTTAATTATCATTAGCAATTCGGGTTTGTATGGATCCACCATATAAATAAACATTATAAAATATAATAAATTGCCCTGTAGGGGGCTTCAGGTGTTCTAAGCCCGACCAGGGGTTCCCC
The DNA here is from genome assembly GCF_000696795.3 of Halyomorpha halys. Lineage (NCBI taxonomy): Eukaryota > Metazoa > Arthropoda > Insecta > Hemiptera > Pentatomidae > Halyomorpha > Halyomorpha halys. The sequence continues at coordinate 592,147 of NW_027108888.1, read as the reverse complement.
GTACACATATTATATTGTACATAATTTTATTCATATACTCATGTATTTGTATTCACATTGTATGTATGTATATTATGTATTTGTATTATGCATCTCTATTGGTTCCTGATGGGACCCAGCTGAAAAAGTATTTGTATTGTATTTAATTCAAACACTAGATACCATAGACCCCTTCGGCATAGTATGCTAGATATGAATATCTATAATTAATCATTGGAATTCGTCTCTAACGGTATCGTTTTTACCAATTTACTGTGCTTTTATTATGAGGTGGCTTGCAGGGATTCTTAATTATAAAGTAAAGTCTTTGTTACATATTTTATATTTACAATCATACATTAGCAAGCTATGAGAGAGTATGGTAGTTCTGTTTCCTTAAACTTTAATTGTTGTATTATGAATTGAGAAGTACCAGTTGGGATCTTTGATATTTATACTGACTCTAAGTTATCAATTCTATTATTGCCATTCAATACAACGGAAAAGGTCTTTCTTGTCTCGGTTCGTTGGCTTGGCAGTTATCGCGGCGGAGCGTCCATGCTCGCTTTGCTCTGCAGCCTGCCGACAAGGCGGTTCCTTTGGTATGTCGACAGAAGAACTTACTTTTGGTTCAACATTCCAGCTGGTGCCTATCTTACATATCAAAATATATGTAAATTTTTGAGTCGATCAGATTTTAATATGAACCAAATTAACGTAATTCTGAATATGGGTTTATAGTATTAAAAAAAACCATAGTTGTTATGTGTCCTGTAGGTAGGGGTGTGTCAGTCTTTTTTAGGGCGTTATATGAAATGTACTCTTTCTATTTTGCATTTATATAGTCTTTTATTTTCATGTTAATATGTAAATCGGTGAAAGTATGACAGTTTTTTTTAACCCCTACCTACCCATTTCTGACACTCTGGGAGGAAGTAATAGAAAAGAAGCCCACTAAGACATTCTTTAAAAAGCTATGTATAAAGATGGATTGATTATTTCGCTTTATTATAAGTTGAAATTGAGATTGTTAGTCAGCATGATTCATATATTATTAATAATATTGATTTGACTATATATTTTTGTATAACAGTTTTGACAGAACCTTAATAAATCGTTTTATTGGATATATTTGTACAAAATAATTTTGTTTTACAGCATTTAAATAAATATTTATGTTTTTGATATTGTTTAATAAGTAACTATTGGTGTTTCTAGAAAAGTTAGTTACCATTTTGTTGTGTTGATTTATGTTCCGCTGAGATTGCGGAATCTACATGAATAAGTCGACTCCAATATTTCTTAATTGCTCTTAAGCCCTTTATTGATTTTAGGCTCTAATGCCTAAAATTAGGTTTTATTTCTTGCTTTTTAACCCTTTGTAAGAGGAGGGGAGGAGTCAGAGCTAGGTAAATTGAATCATCCCCAGCATGACTGCTTCCTGAGACAGAGCCCTTTAATGTAGGTGTGAAGGACCAAGAGCGCCGAGTATCTCTGTTTGGAATCTGAGTTAGACATTTAAGGGAAGCTAAACACCGGCCTCGAGCATCTGTAATGGATCTTTTCAAGAGATTCCCCTCTTGTGAGAACCAGTTTTACAAAAAGTCCCCTCCAGCCGCTCACAAAGGAACGAGTGGATGCCCACTCAAACCAAGACCACTCTCCACCCTCCCTCGTTCGCCGGAATCTTCCGTTCCTGCACCCACACCATCCAGATGATATCCTGGATTCTTGTAAAGCTCTGCTGATTACATAAGAGGGGTGTCTAGATAGCTCAGGAACTGATTTCAGATGTCAGAACAACCAAAGAACAAATAACAATAGCTTTAGTAAACAGAAAAAAAAATTTAATTGAAGTAAATTCTCAAAAATCTGAGGTGGTTCGAGTATCACACAACTTTCACGTACCTAGGTTTTGTTGAAAAGAAATAAAGTGAAATTTTTCTTTTTCTTTTTATGTTGCTATAAAAATTGGTGTTTTAGGATTTATCGAGCTGGGAATAACGGATATTAATTTTGTTCCTACCAAGAATACAAGAATAAAAAAAAATGACGCTTAAGTAATGCAATCGGGAAAGATTGGACGGTCCTGGTTTATCCCATTTAGATCAGATTTTTCTGCAGTTTTCTCTATTCCTTTCCATTTTCTCCTTTATTTATTGATAAAATTCTTTAATATTTTGTATTAATGCATTGATTATTATTACTAACAGTGATATGTTTATATCATATATAACTGTAATTTGTTTTTGGTCTAGGCCGGAATTGAGCAGGCGCCACAGCAGTTTCGAGGTAGCTTTGACTCCTCAACACCCTCGTTTGACGGCCTGAATTATCCTTTAGTTATGGAAAGTGTTATATTTTTTAAACCAAATGCCAAAAACTGAAAAAATAGATTTTTGATTTTCTCCCGACATCTAAACTCTAGGGAACTTTATGAAGCTTCGTTCAAGAAACATCTCCTTATTTATTCCTGAAATATTAGGAAGTACATGTGTGTACGTATGGAATCCAATTTTTTCGTTCATATTTGACTGGACTAGGTAGTCTGAATCAACTTCCATTTGGGTTCTTTCGATGTTCTTAGTGTTAAAACTAAGAAATGCTCCTATTTTTGAAGATTCTTCAATTGATTTATTTATCCATGTTACAAGGAATAATCCTTTTATTTTCTTTTTGTCTGTGTAAAAATGTTACTGTGCAACTTTGTATTATTAAACTATGCATTATTCCTATTTGTGGGAGTGGGTAGTTCATTCGTAATGCAATGGACTACTAACTCCAAGGACCCGGGTTCCAATCCGGCTGTAGCAGATGATTATTGCCTGTTACAGATAACAGTGCTGTTGAGTCAGCCCCGTGGATTGGAGAGGCCTCCGGGGTCCACTCAGCTTTCTAATGTAGGTATCCTTAATTGGGTAAAAATCTGGCGGTTGAACGTGATTCTGACCAAATCTCCTCCTTGCACAACCGTTGGTCTAGTAACAAAATATTTCGCTCCTGACCCTTCATGGATTTTAGTGGTACAAACTTATTTCAATTTAATATGCCTGGGATGTTAATGCTTTTCGGAATTGGTCGGGATTACCACTTTATAGAATCGATTTTTCATTTTTTTTTCGATATTCTTCAAAACGGATCAAACGATTTTGATTAAACTCGGTGAATCAATGTGAAATTAAATGGTGTTCAAAATCAGATAGGTTTTATTCTCATTGACATAGTCTAACAAGACTTAAATTCCAAATTAAAAAAAAAAAACTGTTTCTCAAGTCCTTTAATTTTCCTTATTACATATGTACATGAAATTATGTACCTTGCGAAGCAGCCTCATAAAGTGGGTGGGTGAACAAAATATGGCGGTTGGGCCTGATTTTGACCAAATCACCTCCTTGCACAATGTGTTGGTCTAGTAAACGTACTTCATTACAAAGTAACGCCGCGCCTTTGGATGACCCTTCATAGGTTATTGTATTATATATTTAATTATTCCTATATTATAAACTTTTGACTGTGCTACAAAATTTTATTTAAAATGTAGTTAAATTAGTTTAATACTTCATTTATTTGTAACGAGAAACCAAACAGACATATACAAAAAATGAACTCATATAATGAACTTAAGAAAATATGACCTCAGAGGCCTGGTTTATCGAAATATTCAGACACAAAGTAAGTTTGTAGCATCTTGTTTTGTCCTCTCTTTTAGTTTATACAGCCAGGCATGAAACATCAGAGTAAAAGGTTAGTGACCCTAGTTTTGAGAATTAAAAAAACACAACACAATTTGTCAAAAAAAAAAAAAATAATACCCTCATAACTCAACCCTCATCATCCTTTTAACTCTCCTTTTAGTTTATCCAGTTTCCCTGTTTTGAATTTTATTTACAGTCTAGAAAGTCACGATGAACCTTTACTTAGGTGTTGAATTGCCCTATATACACATGTGGGGCCTTAAATTGTTATAACATAAGCAGTGAAATGGATTTGAGATGGGCAACTTTAATAGCAGTAAATGGGAGATGCTAAGGCAACCCGGCAACGCCGTAGGCCATTGTTAATTACATTAGCAAGATTTACTCCTCCAAGGTAGAGCCGGTGCGAGGCAGATAGTAAATGAACCTCTAGCTTTACTGCACTGTACATATATTTAATCCAAGGCAGTAAACTGGCTAGTAACACAGTCTGGTTCTAACAGCCCTCCTTCAAATAAATACAAATCACCATCTTCGAAAAGAATTGTTTCGTCTTCCTTACGACGGATTCCTTTTACTTTTATCGCAGAACGCTAGGAAGAAGACCCCCTTTATTCTAGTAAACTCAACCCCTGCTCCTTTCACCGTGACTATCCTAGATAGAGGAGTGCTTTCCATTAACCAGGAAGAGGGGACAGATAAGATAGCGAGATGAAATGGCGCAGTTGTCGCGATAGGACAAGGCACGTTGGATAATGTTATCTAGTTTAAAAAGAAGTACATTGTTAAATTTAAAACAGTTTCGCTTAGAACACGGTTATGCAAATTATTTTATATTGTTAGAACAAAGATGAGGAAACTATCAAATTAATGCAACAATGGCAATATTGAAAAACACTTTAGTTAACTCAATCTAGTCAAGATATTCATAATTATGTTTTTTATTTTTGTTAGAACCGGAAATATTTATGATTTAAAGTAAACTGTGATAATGACTCTGGACCAGGGTTCGAATCTGACTGTGACAGATCATTTATTCTTTTACTGTAGTCGTGAGTCAACCCAGTGCGTCCAGAAGCCCTCTAGGATCCACCCAGTGGTTGAGCGTGATTTTGACAAATCACCTCCTTGCATATCCGTTGGTCTAGTAACAGTACTTCCTTACGAAGTTCTACACTCCTAACCCCTCATGGGTCGTATTGCTACATTGTGTAAAGAGAAACGTTATTAATAATTTCAGCTTTATGGGCAACGTTTTTTGAGATACAGTATTCGATAAATATCTGTTCTTGTTTTTGTTGAGACAGAGATCAAACAGATTTTTATCTATATTATAACGAGTTCGATTTTGATAATGTTCAATTTATTTTATACAGAATCAAATGATCTTTTAAACTAGTTTAGGCTATATTGTTCTAGATGTATAGTTTTTGATTTATTTGAAAACCATAAAGGAAACTATCTTTAATAGTTTCAACGGAATAGGAATAGCCAGTCATGAGGTACAGTGTGTGAACAGTTCTTTCATCCAGAGAGGGGGAGGTTACGGACACATACCGACCAATTTTATTACGGTCTCCAATTATACAGGTTCGCCATCTCTAAGCTTTTTTTTTTAATTTTTATTTGATTTTTGCAGGATAATAACAATGACAAATAGTCTTTTGAGGACATAGTTGATTCTCAAATCTTTTCTAGTTCATGAACGCATCTAGCTCTGGAATATCTATGGAATGGGATATTTTTTTTATGGATTCTGATAGTAAATCAGGAAGAGTGAACATGTATTCTTGGCGTTGTGTAGAAATAATAAATGCTTCAGCGCACTCACTCAGCCTCCACTGGCTCATTACCAGATAGAGTGGGCTCGGAGATTCTCAGGTAGAGAATGTAAATATTGTACATAAAAATTTGAATGTGATTAGTGCTTTTATTTTATTGCTATGTTATTTCAAAATTTCCTCATGTACATAATTTGATTATGTACATTTTATTTATCTTTCTGTTTATTTACATATAGAGGTTTTTTATTTTGATATGAATTTGATCGTATATCATTATTACTTATTGCCTAAGGTTGTGGCAGATTGTAATACTCATCAATAAATACAATTTAAATTGGAAAAAAAATATATATGTTATAAAAAATATGTTAGGCTTAACGAATCCGGACGCTCAGTGCAAATAACTTTTGCCGTCCAATTCCTTTTCCTCATCTAATTTGATATCCATATACCAAACAATTTAGGTGACAGCATTGGGATATATGCGCTTTTTATTTATCATTTTCATTTTAGGTGTCAGTAGTATAAATAGGTATTGTTGGGAAGACCAATGAGCGAGTAGCTAAAGGAATAATTAACACTAATGAGACATAAATTGAAGAATTGGATCAGGTCTGACCTTGGGATTTAGGCTTTGTCGGAATTCATTGGAGAGGGTTTTAAGGTGAGAGCTGTTTGTAATATGTGCATATAAACCTTTGGGTTTTCCTTGCCTGATCTTTATTTTTGTTTCAATACTCATGAAAGAACTTTCTCTGTTATCTCTTAATATCTTCCGCTGAAAAAAAAATTATAACAGTTTACCACAAGCATATCGTTGTGTTACTTTGATAATGGCACTTCTACAAAAAACTTTCTTTTTACTTTGTGTTCGACGTATTCCATAGATAGTGCTGTAGATTGTGATTACTTAGTGAAAATGCTGCTAGCTTTGGGGCAGTTTCTACGTAGATAAAGTGCTATTATTACATTATATAAATACAACTAATTATGAATAAAAAGAAACTTTTTTTGACCGATCTAAGTTTATCAAACTCTGCTGTGTATCTTATATTATTTGATTAATATACAAAGAATGTGAAGAACACGACAGCTCTGCCCATATGAACCGTTTATAGAAAAAGTGGTGTGTTATTCCATATTCAGAAAAAATAATTAATTACCGAGTGCATTCGCCTCAAATGCTTTTAAATAGTTTGATTATGTTAGTGGCCTATAGTTTTAACACAAGAAGCAGTTTTCCCCCTCTAAAAACTTTCTCTAAAGTTTGACTTATCTCAAAACTCCAGGTATGACTTACTCTGCTTTCGCTCTCAACTTTTCATATATGCGTGAGATATAGTGGATCCATGTCGCAAACCTCGTTATATGTGAAATAAAAAAAAGATCGGAGATGTCTTTTGAAGTATATATGAGCCGTTTATTTTCACTTCAACCAGGGTGATAAAAGATGTACTAGTACCAGAATTTGTTGAGTTTTTATATTTATTTATTGTGATACTATACTTTTAAAACTTGTGAGATGACATTTTTCAGAGGCGAACCATATAAGTTATTTTACAAAACGATAATAAATGAGGTCACACTATTTATAACATTCAGTACAAGAGCCCAAGAGATTAGTTATTTCACCTCAATTTTGGATTACTTTAATGAAAAATCTGTATAATTATTAGTCAAAATTGATTAGTATACCAAGTATAGTTAGGGGGTATAAAAATGACATCTGTTTCAAAATTATAAAAAAAAATATTTTTCATTGCTAGCTCTATAACACTTAAACTACCTATAAATAACATTATTTAAAATATAATAAATTTGATAAAATATGAGCTGTTTACGTTAAACAGTTCTCGAGATTTTTTATTCTTTAATACTTTTTTAAAAAAAATATTTCATGAAATATGTACTGAAAAATAATCATATATCAGTAGTTAATGCATTTATTGTGGGAAATCATGATCTCAGGAACCACGAGACGTACAGATACTTATTAGTACTCAAATTGGGGCTAGTTTAATGTGCTATATAGTAGGTAATGACGTTTATCTTCGTAAGAGTAGTAGTGTTCCTGATATTTGCCAAGATAAATTGATTTTGATCTTTAATTTGGTTCCCAGCAGACATCTATACGTCCAATGGTACCTGAGATATAGTTTTGCTTAAATAAAAAGTTTGTCCGTGCAACAAGAAATCAACATTATGTGAATTGATTTTGGAATATGTCATAAGAACTACTACTCCTACGACGATAAGCGTTATAATCTACATTCTAGTACATTCAACTGCCTTTAATTTGATTGCTTGTAGACATCTTTACGTCTCATGGTTCCTGAGATATACTTTTCCTTAAACCAAAGACTTTGTCCCAACAACTAGAAGTCATCGTCTTGTTAATTTATTTATCATATATAGCAAATATCATGAAAACTACTAAGAACATAAACGTAATAAACTACTTTATAGCACATTAAACTAGCTTTAATTTGAGTGCTAGTAGACATCTGAATATCGCATAGTTAAAGATTTCACTATCTACTGATTTTTCAGAATTTATTTCATGAAATGTTGCTTTTTAAAAAACTGCATAGTAATAGTTCCAGAGCTATTGAACGTTGCTATATCGGGGCTCATATTTTAGCAAATTTACTCTACTTTTAATGATGTTCTATTAGGTTTTCTAGTGTTGCTTGTAGTTATAATAAAAGATATAAAGCTCCGAATGAAAAATTAATTATTTTTAAAATTTTGAAACACGTTTTGTATATCCCCTAACTATATTTGGAAGACTCGTAAATTTTGACTACTAGTAGTTTTCATTGAAGTATACAAAAACTGGGGTGAAATAAGTGATTTTTTTTTATTCGGGCTCTTGTACCAATTGATCACTACCGTAACGAGGAAAACAATTTAATAAATTGGCACCATTGTATAAAAAAAAAAAAAAGAGACCATTCATGAACCTAAGATACTATGAATCAATAATGAATTTATTAAATTATATACCACCTGCACACCATTGTTAATAATTAATAAAAAAAATAATAATTTTAATATTAAATTATATCATAGGATATCCTAAAAAAAACTGAAAAAAGTTGATATTAATACAAATGAATTGAATAAAAAATTGGTATGATTAAAAGAACCATTGCAGCGCATTTCAAATCATGAAAATTATCTTTAATATTAAATTATTTAAAAAAGTATAAAAGTTAGATATATTTTGATTTTATAACATTAAAGCACATAAATTTATTTTTATTTCAAGGTAATTTTACTTTCAAATTGGAATGTTAAATTTGACACCCTTTGAAACCCCAAAACATTATTTTACTATGTTACCAGTTACTCATATTTTTAAATTTAATCTAACGCGAACTTCAATATTTCAATTCGAACATAAGTGGATTTACCCAACTTTCAAAATAAATGGTTCACATAGACAATCAATAAACTTAAATTATGTCCAATTAAAAAAAAAAATTAAAAATACTCACCTGGCCAGAGGCCTCATTTTTTCAACAAAATTTCAGACTATGAATTTCTTTAAGAAATGTGTTAAAAAATTAATTTCTAAATAATCAAATCAAATCAACTCTTGTAAAAATATTTTTAATGTCTAAATTTTTCCCGTTGGTAAGCATTCCGAAAACATTCTTGGATTTTTCATAAAACAAAAACTTTTTTATATAGTAATGTCTACATAAAAAGTCAGTTTCGCACTATTTCCTAAAGTTGTAGGCGATTATTTACCACCGAACTGGAATTTGCGACAGTTACCCTCTTCCGTTCAGGCCATAATCGTAAAAGAAAGAAGTTTGGCCAATTCCATTCGTTCGGCGGTAGCAATCTTACTATTCATTCGACTTAATTGTCCCTGACCGTACTTAGTTGCGGCTTGAACTTGAAAGTAATGCCCTCAGCGCTTACGTTACTCAAGGAGTACGTTAACATTTGTCAAGGGAAAGTTGGCCCTAAGTGAAGTTGGCTTACCTCCTCTAAGGGCCGAACTGTAATGGCAATCCGAAAGTTGCCTCCTCCTGGCTATGTTAGAGTCGGTGGAGCAGGACTGCCCGGTCGTTTGCTCTCTCTTCCACCAGCTGCATTATATTCCCAAAAGACTTTTGAGCTTATAATATACATAATATTAATAAATGGAATTTGGTCCGGGTGTGGTCAGATTAAACTCAAATAGTAAATTGGTGTACTAAAAATAGAACACCAATTTACTATTTGAGTTTAATCTGACCGCACCGGGACCAAATTCCATTTATTGATACTCATGGTCAATCGGCAATCTTCCAATACATAATATTATTTTTAAAATTGTGAAATAATTTTTTGCCATGGTACCCTCTGTACAGAATTAAATGTCCTAACTGAAAATATGAATTAAGGGTATCAAAAAAAAAAATTACTTATCTCAACGCTTCGTTTAGGAGATATTTACCTTTAAAGATTTTCATGAATTATGAACGTAACAATAAATAAATTAATTTTTTCCAACTACTTAAATAATGAAATGTTAACTTTTACATTCATAACAGGGTCAGCATGCTCCTTGTAAATCAGCTGTGGCCGAACGACAAGGATCGATTGTGATGATTATTGTAAAAGAAAAACTATCAATCTAATGATGAGGATTTCAGACTGGTTAATATAATTATTATTAGTAAATTACCGATTAAATGGCTCGCAGAAGACTGGAAAATACTTTATGAATTTGGCATCTACATACTATTGCATATGGAAGGAGCTTTATCTATGAATAACTTAATGTCTTACCAATTTGAGGCTGAGAGAATGCCTGTGGATAATGAGGTCGTAGATGGCAGACACGGCCAGCACCGTGATCCCCGTCTCCTTACAGAGCATAGCACAAGCAGCTAGACCCAAGGAAGCCCAAAGATACACCCACTGGACCAGGGTCTCCTGCTTGATCCCTTTAGTCGTCTCCAGCTTCGTCTCTCTAGCTGACACATGTCGCGTATATGTTAGAAATGACAGCAGGAAGAATATGGTAGAGAGTACATCTGCTCGCCCGACGACACCAGCTACCGCCTCCGAGTGTACCGGATGGACGGCGAAGAGGAAAGAAGCGGTGCCAGTGCAGGACACTCCGAGGACCCTTCCGGTCCGGTAGACCAGAGAGGTCGCGAGGCCGTGGAGGAGCACGTTGCCCAGATGGTAGCCCCAGGGGCGCAGTCCGCAGGCCCAGAAGTTGAGTCGGAAGGAGAGCACACAGAGAGGTCTATAAGAGCCGTGGCTTCCTCTGGACCGCAACGGGCTGCCCCAGAAGTCGTTCTTCCACATGTCCGTGATAGGGCTGGACTGCTTGACATCTGGGTTTGTCAGGATAGCTTGGCTGAAACAAAGAAAGTTTATCATCAGACAAAGTAGGATATTAAAAACAATTTTGATACGTATGTCTTATTTAATGAAGGTGGCAGGCATAAAATAATTGATTAAGTCTTAACAAACAATAATTAATTATATAACATTTACAATAATATACATAAAACAATAATTAATAATATTTAAGAAGACAAAAATAACATTGGTATAAATCAGAAGTTTCCAAAAGGGGGCCGCGGCCCATCTGAGGGTAGGTAGGAGGTCCAACAACATAAAAATGTTTGTGAAACTTTATTGTTTTAACTATTTTATTAATTATATTTCCTGACATAGTTAAATAAATAAACAATAAAAGTTACTCAAAAAACAATTTATGCAACCTAAAATTTTCAAGTATTTCCCGAGGGGGAAGTATTCCCCTTTACCCTGAGTCGAGAGTAGGCGGCGGGTCGTGCGTTGTTCGGTTCCGGCTTAATGGTCCATAAACTTCTTTAAGGTGATAAAAATCATAAAAAAAAACAAAACAAAAAACAGTAAATACAAAAGACTTTTACGATTACTTTTGGACACTTTTTTTGGAATTAATTTACGTAATCTGACAATGGCGGGACTCATATGTTATAATGTATTTGTTAATAATAGTTTATGATTGCCATAAATTTATGTCTAATTATTTATGTATATTTGTCGTAAGT
>NW_027108888.1:566078-580276 GCF_000696795.3 Halyomorpha halys | reverse complement strand
TAGCCTATAATAAAAAATAAAAAAGATGCTAGGCCTTATAGAGTTTCAAGAAAAAAAAGATCTTATAATGTCAGTTGATGAAGTATTTTTTTTGCACCATATAAACATGAAGCAATTTATTTGAAGCAAGTAAGATCTAAGAAACAGATCTTGCTGTCATGAGAATGGAGAATTTAATTACTCAAGGAAATCTCTCATCCAGTTGGTTATCTTCATTTTGTCTTGCTGTCAAACATGAGTTTTAATCTTGGTTTGTACTAATTTGTTTAGACGGTTTGTTGTATGTTAGATTTAGCACTCTTGTTGCGTTATATTTATGATGATTTTTATCCATATCATGCCAATTTAATTATTATTGTTATTTCCTACATTTTATTAAATTAGGTTTATGAAATTTCGGTGCTCTGCTGTGGTAAATAAGAGCTTTGCAAAGAAGAGAATGTTAATCAACAATATCTACTTTCGTTTTTATACATTAAGTAAAAATAATTTTAACTAAACAACTAATTGTATGTACTGCCTAGCCTTTGCAGACGATTTAGCCCTTCTGGTGGTAACAGAGGAAGAGGCAATTAGTCAAATAAATATCCTGAAAGAAAGAGCGGAAAAAGCAGGCCTACAAGTTTCCTACGAAAAGACAGAATTTATGACGACCGAAAAAACTTCGGAAAAAAGTTATAGAGACGAAATATGGACGGATAAGAGTAATAAAGAAATTTAAATATCTGGGAGAGATAGTATGCAATAACGGTTTGGAGAAAGAGAGCATAAAGGAGAAAATCATTTTTTTTTTTTTTTTTTTATTATTTATTTATTGTAATTTACAACTGTACAAAATAATACAACAGGTAAATATGTAGTATGTTTCATATACACTTGAAAATCTTGGGAAGGAACCACCCATTGGTGGTTAACATTAATTTAAACTAGAAGGTCCCGTGGCCATCTTCTTTTCAGACGCCTCGGAGGATTATCAGGGATTGTTAAGGATGAAAGATTAAGAATTAATGGGTTAGGATGGTTAAGGAGTTTGGAATAAAAAGACGCATATCTGTTTTGGGTCAAATCTGTAACGAATGGGATGTTAAGGTCTTTGTGAATGAGTTTATTTGTGACGTAATAAGGAGCATCAAGGATTTTACGTAGGATTTTGGATTGTAACGATTGGATGCGGGAAGAATTTGATGGTTTGGTGGAGCCCCAGAGCTCAATTCCATATGTCCAAATTGGTCTGATTATTGTAGTGTATACTAATTTTTTGTAATGAATGGGAAGTTTAGAGCGTTTGTCAAGTAAGTGTTGTAGCAATCGGAATCTACGAGCAGTTTCTTGTCGTTTCAGTCTTGTGTGTGGATTCCAAGTAAGTCTCTTGTCAAGAGGTTTACGACGGAGAGTAAAGGTGATCTGGTTGGATTTTTCAGGACTTATTTTGATTCTCCAGTTTTTACACCATTCATCAATAGATGTTATGTGTGCCTGTAGTGTTTGTGATGCATTAGTTGGGTCGTTGTTTACAGAAAGTATACATGTGTCGTCAGCGTATGTTGTTAGCACTGTGTTAGGGTGGGTTGGGATGTCAGCTGTATAAAGAATGGGACCTAAGATACTACCTTGGGGAACACCGGCGGACTGAGAAAAGAGAGATGAGTAGGCTAGGTTATGATTTACTTTAAAGGTTCTATCAGTGAGGTAGGAGCGGATTATAAGGAAATATGTTGGGGGTAGGAATTGACGAAGTTTATAGAGCAGACCTGGATGCCAGACTCGATCAAAAGCTTGTTCAACATCGAGGAAGACTCCTGTGCAGGAGAAAATCATGAAGTTGGAAAAGCTAAGCTTCGCAACATGCAATATTTACAATAAGAAGAACCTATTGTCTAATGCAAAAATAAGACATTACGGTCATAAAACCAGTAATTTTATACGGAATGGAGACAACATGTCTCCCTACCCTAGAAAAATTACTGAAAATAGAAGGATTCTGAGGAGAATCTATGGGCCTAAGAAAATATAGGAAGGCTAAAGGTTAAGACCCAACCAGGAAATCTACAGGGAGATAAATGACCTGGAAACCGAAATAAAAATCAGAAGACTGAGATTCTAGGAGCACCTGATGAGAATGGACGAAAGCAGACTAAACAAGAAACTCTTTGACAGAATCCGTGAATATAAGTGCGTAGGAGGATTTGTGAAGCAAATGAGAGGCAACAAAGAAATTAAAAATAACAGACAAGGACTGTCTGGATTGACAACAGTACGAAAAAAAATTGAAATAAATAAATGTTCTTGCGGCAAATAAAGAAAACCGGAAGGGTAATGCGTGGCCGAAAGAGAGGAAGCAAAGGCACGCAGATATTCTTCTCATCATATCTGATCAGATACTGGGAGAGAAAAAGAGAAAAAGTTAGAAGGAAAAATAATGATATTTGCGTGGTTTAGAAAGGCTGCGTTCCGTGAAAAAAAAATGTATGTAAACATGACCATGTTCTAAATTTATTTCTACGAAAAATCAGGAATGATTGTATTGTTCATATCTTAAAAGTTTTTCGTGAAGATTCTTTGCTATTTTTTTTTTTTTTTTGAAGTTAGAGATAATTAAATCAGCAGAGGGTTGATCTTCTACTTTAAACGAAGGCAACGTTTTTGAAAATATCTAACAAATCAAAATATGTATATTTTTATTTATTAAAAAATAAAAATTGTATTTACTTAAAAATACATCATGTAAATTTGATAAACAACCCATTGCAAGCACTTTAATAACATTTCTACATTAGAAGCTCAGGAGCCCATCTTCTTTTCTGGTGATACATCAGGAATTGACGAGGAAGCATGCTTAGCAATTAGTAGATTTGGGTCATTAAGGTCTTTATGAATGGTTTTATTAGTGCCAAAGTAAGGAGCATTGAGAATTTTAGAAAGTAAGGATTGGAAATATCATAGTAATTATTCATCGTATGGGTGATTCGCAAACAACGGTCAATTTTCTAATTGAACTAAACTAAACTAATAAATAAAAATATAGAGATTTATGCAGGTATAAAATATAAAAATATATACAGATTAATTCATTTCAAATTCTTCTTTATTTTAACAATAGGATAAATGGATTAAATTGTTATGTCACGTGACACGAAGTGATCCGTCTACGGGAGACTAGGAATGCAACAGTAGTTATCAAGGAACCAATAGGAAGGCCTAAGACCAGATGGGTAGATAAGATAAATATACACGCAAAGGAATGGTGTGCACTAAAACGGAAAATGCTAGTTCGGCGCAGACACAGACTGAGTAGGCTGATAAAGGCGATCGAAACTAAGCAAAAGATAAAAAAAGACACTTCTTGTAGTACTTCACTTTTTATTTATTTATTTTATCTACCTTTCTACCATAAGAAAAAAATAAATCGCAATTCAATAAATTATAAAATAGTGTGGAAAAACAATTATCAAGATAAATAAAGTAACGATTTACGAAGATAAACATAAGTTCAAACTAGGTTTAACAAATCTAATAGTAAATAGGATAGTTATTACTTGTAAGGATTCCTGTATTGAAGAGGCTTTTAATCTAGCTCTCTCTTTTTTCCTTACAGTTTTCCTCTTCCTCATCATTTCCTTCCTCTCTCTTGATATACAATTTATTTATTAGACCTTTAATTTATTACTTATTTGCGCCAAATAATTGTCATCTCTAATTTTATAAGACATTGTTAAAATTATAAAGTCTTTAATCATAAAATCTGGCTCGATATTATTTATGAAACATGAAACAGATCAAACAACCATATTTGAAGTTTTTTGATTTCTTAATTTTACATCATTGGCAAAAATTAACAGCCCAAATATTTAAAATTCTAATTTTTTTTTTGCGACAGACCGTGGAGTTCCTAGACCCTGCGCAATGTACTATGGAAATACATCGCACGTTTCTTGACGTAGTTTACATAGGGTGGATTCGTCACTCCCACGCCTATTTTTGTGAGTGCCACCCATTGGCTAACCCTCACAAATGCCCGGGGGAGGCTGTGAGTGAGTATTGTAAATGAATGCTTGAAAAAAAGCCGAGTAAGGCTGGAGCTCGAACTCACAATCTTTGGGTTGGTAGACAGGCGCGTTACCACGCTGATATTGTCACCCATTATGTTCTAATAAATACGAATAAAATTTTAGACTCAAATTAAGTTTAAAAAAGACTCGAACCGACGCTGCTTCTGTGACGATGTTGCCAAGAGAGACGCTTTATCTCCCTCTGCCACAAACGGTCCTTATAATAATTACTATAATTATTGCATAATTTAGCTGAACTAAACAAGATTTGATCATAATGAAATAAAAAGCAAGATCCCAGCTTTTTTAACAAACATTGTCAATGAAATTGAAAGCCAGCTGAGTTTTACAGAATTCTGATTTTACAAATCATTTGACAAAAGGTTTCTTGGCCACCACTATTTTATTCTTCGATGATGATAAGCTGATAAATATGATAAACAAGAATCTGATGAAAGTTAGAAGCACTTAAGGATTAAAACTTTCAAGAAGGTTTATATGGATCATTAAAAAAAAAAAAAAAGGAACGTTTTCGAGAAAATTTATGAAATTTAAATCAACAATTTAAAACAAGGTATGTGAAATTCTATCCCGTTGAAATTTAACAATGTTGGAATAAAAATATATCAATTCGATCTGATTTGATCATATCTTCGAAACATTTTTCTTCTATGTATTTTAGAGATAGATATGATAGTATCAGAGACTTGACAGCAGATATTGAAAAGTAGTGAATTCAAGGTACTGATTCAGGCCGAACGGATCTGATTCAGATACGCATAATGATACAGACCTAGATAGTATTCCTCATCGCTACTTAGTATCTCCTTCAATCACGGATGTGGACTACATTTTTGTATTAACTCCAGCCGGTTCAAGTGAAATTGACCTAATCCAGGTAGGCATATTGATACATAAATTGTCGGCTTTGTCTGTATCTCCCATTTCTTCGTTGTATCTATCATATTTTATCACCAGTTAGGGATAACTACTCTGTATCGCTTCCAGCAGTCCGGGATGATACAGGTAAAAGGAGTCTTATCCAGATACGCCTAATGATACAGACCATGGTAGTAATCCCCATCGCTGCTCAGTATCAACTTCAGGCACGAATGTGGATTGATACTTTGTATCCACTATAGCGGTCTGAGAAGATATAAGAATAGACCAGGTCTAGATATGCACATTGATACTTATGATCTTGGCCTTGGCTGTATGTTAGGTTTTCCTACTTGTTACCCAACTTCAATGCGGAGGACGCTGCTTGATATCAACTTCAGCCATCATTTATATAAAATGGAAGAAAGATTAAACGAAGAATGAATCACTTGAACAAAAATAAGATAAATTCGAACCAATTCTGTTTTAAAAAAGAAATGTAACAAATTGGTAATATTTCCAAAATTAATAATATTTACTATTATATATTACTATTACTATCCCTACAAAAAATATTTGATATATACAACTTTTTTTCGTTTTCCTTTTATGCTCGGCCCAAAAACCTGACCCATATAATATATATTGTATTTTTGTAGTAGCGTTTGTTTCAAACAAAGGAAATCCCCTGGCTTAGCCCTGGACTGGAGACAGAGCTAGCATTAATATCGCCTTATGACTGGATGGGGGTAGCTACCTGTATAATGCACAACATCCGTCTTCGTCGGCCGGTCGGCGTCTCCTCTCCCGATTCCTCCTATCTAATATGTTCCTCATTTCTCTTCACTTTACGTGTCACGGATCACTTTACCTTTCACCGATAGCAATTTTTCTTATTCTAGCTCCCCTCCATGCTCAGATTTCTCTCTGGAGCATATTTCTGATCGATGTGGGAATAAAAATTAATCTATTCTATTTATCTATCAAAATAAATTAGAAAAATGTAGTGTCAAACTACAAAATTAATATAAAACTAATATTATAACATATCTAAAAATTTTAAATTAGAATGAACTGTCATCGATGGAATATTGTTAAATAGGATTAGATGCTAAATATTTGTAATGATTGTCCAAGTTGCTGGAAAAATACACAAACTTACTTCATTACAATTTTTTATTACTTTAATGAAAGCTATAAATAGTTAATAGTCAAAATTGATGACCGCCAACCATACATGAAGAGAATTAAAACGTTTAAAAAAAAACTAATTTTTCATTGAAAGCTCTATATTCTTAAAACTACGTACAGTAGCACGTTTGATCAGCACGTGATTAAGAGAAAATATTGTTAAATTAGGTTAGTAAATTTTGAATTGGGGTTATTTATGATTGCAAATATTGATGGGTTTATGTAATTGTATGAGGAAATTTGGAGTAAACTCACTCAGGTGGATGGTAAGGCGTCATGTCATCTCTCAATATTCTTCTCTCTCCTTCTATTCTTCCATCCCTAACCAGGGAACCACTTCCTGGAGTCTATCCGAGCATGATAACGTTGAATTCAAGAGAAGAAAATATGATTTCTCTGAATCTCGGGAAAAATTGCTCTCTTTTCTCTAGTCAGCCATTTTTCACAGCGATCGCTAGAAAATTAGTTTTCCAGTATTGCTCACAAGGGATGCTAATGATGCTTATATTGCGGTGGGCCAACTTTATTTCATATCTTTTTTTTTTTTAAACGAAACAATATATTTGAGTCTTTTAGTTAATAGGATGATTGATTCATACTATTATTTTCAATATTGATTCAATAACAACTTAGTGTTGAATAGATAGGGTTAAGAACACAACTCAGTTAACTGTTAACTGTTAAGTTTTCATATTTCTGCCTTATATTTGCAAAAGAAAAATGTTAAAATTTTGGAACAAGAAGTATTATCACAAGTACTTTTACGAAAAATGTTAAAATTAGAGAGTCAATCTGTCCATTGAAAGGCTCATTTGGAAAATTAGTGCGGGAAAGGAAATAATTTATAAATATCTGTTATGAAACAAGCAATGATTAATGTCAACTTAAAATAGGGTATTCATTCTTGTCCATATATATTTTTACGAGATTGCATATTTATTTCCATTAATTTTATGACGTAGCCTTTGGCTATAGCTGGACTATATCACCTTGGTGATGTCAAAACCTTATAATGCCATAAGGCAATCAAAGGAAGAAGACTCTGTAAACTTATATAGTTCATTTCATGTATTATGTATTTATGAAGCACTAATTTTATTTTAATGAAAGGTTCGAAAAAAATTATATTTATCTAACATATTGTCAATGAATATATGAATAGGAACTACAAGAAGTACCAATTATTAATAAATAAAAAAAAATTATAAAAGTTTCTCCATTAACCTTTTTTTTTTATCGTTTATCAATTACTGATTTTCCTTTAGAAAGTTTTTTTTGTTCAATATGTTGTTAATTAGTGCCTGGGAATTGGAAGTGGGTACTAAAAGTTTGGCCTTAGTTGGGGAATAAAAGTGGAGAGTTATTTCGATGCAGTAATAATTCCGAGTAATGGTGGGCCAGGAATAAAATTTACATATCTTTGGCTCAGTTGGTATTTTTCTTTCTTTCTTTTCCCTGCTTGTTATAATGTTAACAGGAGGGCATGGTCTTTTGTTCAACCGCCTGATAATGGTAGAGTAGCTAGGGTAGGAATTTTTTTAATGTCCAGCCGTATTGCTTAAAACTGACGCTAATTAAATATTTAATTTTTGTAGTGCTGAAAGATTTGTGTAAAAAAAAAAAATAAAAAAAAATAAAAAAAAATACAACATAACGTTGAGCATCTACGCTTCAGTTTGTAATGGAGTACCTATTTGGATCAGGCAGATGTACTTAGTAAGAAAACTGATTTTCCAAAAATGTCACTAATGAATATAAAAATGAGATAATTTTACCTCTGAACCTATGGTATCAGTTCCAATTCACTCTTACATTAATATATCTCTAGAAATATTCAGAATTTTTTTTTTATAACATGTAAAATGTCAAACTGGCATCCGAGAGTTCCTGGCAAGTTGCTCTAGGTGCTGAGATATGCATATATTTTATATTTAAACGGATAAATGGTTACAAAAACCAAAATATGCTTCCAATAAAGTAAGTCTGGAACTTTTGGTTTTGGTTTTTTTTTTGTAAATTTTAGGAATTATAATTTATAATTAGGAATATGAAATATAATTTTTTTCTAAGCTGGTAGGGCATTGGTAAGAACTCATGAAGAGGTGTTTATTTTTATTTTCGATCAAGTAACCACACACAAAAAATTTTCTTTGGAATCGGTCTTCCCACGTACGTAGACTCCCCATGTTAGCTTATTTATGCCTTTTTTTGTCACTCTATTTTTTTTCATAAAATAATTTCCTATTAACTAAATGTTATATATTAACGTTTTCTATAATATTTGGTTTTGTAATGGTATATTATACATTTATAAAACTTTAGTTAATTTTCGAATTTATTCGTAGTTTTTCCATTTTATTGAGTATTAAAGCTCTCCTAGACTATTTGAATGAATATGGAAGCTAGAAAATTTCAAATATCATTCAATTGTACATTGATAAAAGTGGATTTAATCAAATTGTTGGAGCCACTTACTTGGAAATTGTAAAAAAGTATACAATTGTTGAACAAAGGAACACTTCCGATAAGTCTATTTAAGCAACATTCAAATTAAAATGTTCTAGTAATATTCAAGAAGAATATAGCTAGATAAAATGCGTAATTTTATTTTGTAAAATATTTTGTTTTTCAGGTAGGCTGTTTTCATAAACACAGAGACCACTTCGAAAGACTAAGTTATTTAGACTGGAGAAAACAGTGTACATTTTTGAAAAATACGGGTTAGAAAAATTTTAGGTTCGCAACACAACCCCTTATAACTCATACTTTTGTATTTCATATGCATATATATTTTTTCATGTACTTTGGGGGGGAGGATTTTGATATTTGAGGTATATATATACTGGATTTAACATAGAGTTTTCTAGATTATATTTAAATTTATTATAATAAGACATATTATTTAAAAAATAAATAATAAATTCGGGACTGATGCTTTTAAAAGAAGGCTGAAAATACAAGCAACTTTTCTGGTCATTAATATATCTTATTTAGGAACAGAAGTTTTAGGTTTAAATACCCTTTAATTAAATCGAAGGCTTACTTCACCGTGGTGTTAAGCACATTTCCTCTCATTTTACAAAAATTACAATTTCTCTTCTTTTACAAAGTTCTCTCTTTTATGAAAAGTTATAATTTTCCTAAATAAGGGAACTTTTAATGTTTTTTTTTCGTATAGCTAGTGGAAATGTACTTAGCACCACTGTGAAGCCATCCATCGAAATATGAAATTTTATCCATTTTCTTAATAAAGTATTAATAAATAAAGTAAGAAACGAGTACTAATTCTATTCATATCATTATAACTAGAACTTATTAACTGGACCGCTGAATCTGTTTAATAGATGTTTACTTTAACAAAAGGATGCAGCCAAAAGCAGAACTATTGTTTGAATTTTACTTTGCTTCACTGAAATACGGGTTTGTAAAGCAAACACTGAACTAACAATCTGAATTTAGGTATTCTGTTTACGTTGGAAATTGCTTGCTTGGTTTGTCGGTCTTGTCCCTTTTAACAGCGAAGTAACTGCATTAAAAACTTAAAAATCCTTTTCATATGATTTAATTTATTATAATATGCCATAGATTATATCATGGTGCAGTAGAAAGAATTTACGGCGTAAGCATGTTTAATTTTATTTATTTTTAGTGATTTTCCTTGGGATATTTTAAAAATAAATTATAACTAAAATAGTTTAAATTTATTGAACTAAAATAAGCTAGAGATTGTTTATTTTATTGCTGACTTTGTGAAAGCAGGCTTCTTAGGCCTTTAAGAGCATTTTTCACGGTTTATAAGCTCAAAAAATATTAATACCTTACTGTCTTCGTTAAACTTAAATAAAGAATTGTCTATAGTACGCTTTACTATTCTTTGTCGCATAATGTGAGTCTGTGCTGGTTAATCGTGTGTAATTTCTTTTAATATCGTGGTATACAACCATTGTAATTTAATATTATAGTGATATAATCTTAAGTCTCTGTGCAACGAGGTTTTCGGTTTTCTTACAGGCATTTACAACACGCGACTTACTACACCTAGCGGTACCCTCGTCCATTAATTTATACATAATTATGGTTAAACGATTAGTGAAGAATAAATTGATAAATAATTATTTGGTACTAAAAAATAAAACAAATGAACCCTAGAAGGCTCTTCGATGATTTTTAAATAGCACACATATATGATTTTCTAATCGATACACCGAAAGTGCCACTTTATTGAATCGATTTCTCCAAAACAGCTCAAACGATTTTGAATCAACTCTGTGAATCACTGAGAAATTAAGTGGTGTTTAATTTCAAATAGGCTTTATTCTTTTTGAAATAGTCTAACTTGGTTTAAATGACGAATTTCAAAAAAAGCTTCCACTAAAGTATCTTCAATTTTGCTAATTAAGAAAAAATAATCAATTTTCATTGTTAGCAATAATAAACAATATATCAATACAAAATATTAAAGAATTTTATGTGTCACTAATGGAGAAAAAAAAAAGTAGAAATTTACATATCCGATTCGAACAGAAAAAGCTAAAACCACTCATCAGTGAATCAATCCTTTATCTTTAGAGAAGTCAAAATAAAATAAGATAAAAATACCTGAAAAAACTAATATATATTTTTCTATGTTTAAGCATTTCCATGAATCTTCTTCATAAAAATAAAATTTATGAAATCTTTTTATTTTTGAAATTTATGAAATCTTGTCATTATAAAATACCTCTACTATCTTGCCACTTAATCTTTTATATTCAATTTTTCCCCCTGTCGGACAGATTCGCTACCTTCGAATACATCTGGACAACAGACTAACCTGGAATCCTCACACAAGACTAAAAAGATAGGAAATTGCACGTCGATTTCGACTATTATAGCACTTACTGGACAAACTGTCTAAACTTCTAATTCAAGGCCAATTTGGACATAGGAGTTGAGTTTTGGGGCTTCACTAAACTTTCGAATTCCTCTCGTATCCAATCCTTACAATCCAAAATCCTCCTTACTTTTTCACAAATAAAATCATACATAAAGACCTTAATATTTCATATGTAACCGATCTAGACCGAACCAGATAACATTCCTTCCATTATAAACTCCCTAACCTCCAACCCACTAGTTTCTAATCTTGCTTCCTCTTCCATTCCTGACAATCCTCCTAGGCACCTGAAAAGAAGAAGGCCACGAGACCAGCTGATGTAAAGACGTCATTAGAGTGCTACCAATGGGTTGTTTCTTTACACGCCTGTATTACTCCATTATAACAAAGATCGGATTGACGAATGTATAATATAATACAGAGTTGTAAATTTAAAGGGAACTATTTTAAGTGGTCTTAAATTGTAATAAACGAGTCCTTTAAATATTAGATCAAGTAAAAATGAAAAAAAGAATTAAATAAATAAAAATACTAAGTGATGTCATTCTAGGTTAAGGATGCATTTCTAAAAATCTTCCTCATGTTAACTTGTTTGTAAATTTTTATTTTTCTTATCATTACAAATTTCTTTCGAAAATCTTCCCATATCATGTTTTATATTCAATCTTTAAATTGCTCAATATGATTCCATAATTTACAACTTTCTTTTCACACATTCAGAGAATTATTAAATTAATTTATACTTATTGATAATTGTTTTAAATAAGATGCTATGCTTCCAAGGAAATTCAATTTACCAATGCCAGAACTTAGACGAATCAGCCGTAGATTTTACTTTGCTAAAGCCATATTGCATCGGTTTCCGTGAATGAATGACTGACCGCGTAGGAAACATGAACACTGGCCATGTTAGGATTGTAAACAAGGGTAATACATTACTTAGGCACACTACTAAATCAGCCATTATCAAGTGTTGCGTGATTGCAGCGACGTAAAATTACAACGGGCCCAACGCCTCATGGGTTATGGTCCAATCGGTTCGTAAATATTTTATGGTCTTCGTGGACTTTGATTATATTGATTTTTTATATTCATAGATTCATCATCGATCACTCTGAAATTAGTTAAAGTTATTTCTATTTCTTTAAAAAATAATGAACGAAATAAATTTTATCTCAAACACTTATAGATCATTCTGAAATAATTTACAGTTCTTTTTTAAATATATTTTTTTGCCTTAAAAAAATAAAATAAATTTTAAAAAATTGTCTTTTTTGTTAATCTCATCATAAAAGTGAAATTTATTATTCGCTGAGTAATGGCCACATTTATAGTTTAAAAAGATAAGATTTAAAAAAATGTATGTTACTCGACTTGAAATAGATAGAATAATTTTTACTCCAGGCTTATTTTTAATTAAAAATATTAGCGATGCATTTATTAACCAGTTTTTAATCAAAACAATAATAATAAAGTTAAATTTTGTGATTAAACAAAAAAATCAGATAAATCAAAAGATATTCAATAAAATAAATCGAAATTTGTTTAGACTTCTATAGTCTGAAACAATTTTTTTAGATCAAGAATTAATGCATTCTCTTATAAAAAGTTGAAGATTTTTTAACATTCTACACAAAAAACTTGGTATTTCGTTTTATTTAAAAATTTGAATTTTCTCATTTTAATAATTTATCTCGGTGGCACCGTGGTAAAGTGGGATGCTACTAACTCGAAGGACCCGGGTTCGAATCCGGCTGGGCAGAAAATTGTTTTACTGTTACACTGTAGGACACTCACAAGAGTCAACTCTTTGGGTTCTGGAACCCTTCAGGGGCCGACCAGCCTCATAAATTGGGTAAAAATCTAGCGGTCGAGCGTGATCCTTGCACAACCGTTGGTCTAGTAACAGTACTGCCTTACAAAGTATTGGCCTTTAAGGCCCCTGACCTTTTATGGTTTGTAGTGGTACAGATTATAATAATTTAGAATCTAAAATTTTCAATTGCTATTTAATTTATCTACATGCAATTGTTTCGTTATGATTTTTAATTATTAACAACTTTTCAAAAGTGGGTGTATTGATTTTTTAAAACCCCTACGTTTTGTGCTAATTGTTACCAGGGGATCTAGCATCCTTTTTTTAAATATAAATACACACACACACACATTCAAAGGCATATCCTATTTATTTAACGACCGATTATATACTTTAAGGGCTGATGAACAGATTACATACAAACTCCATCAACCAGAAGCATGCGAAGTTCACCTGTTGGAAGGTTAAAGGTCATTAAAATCTCATTTGCAACATTAATGACCTAAAGTCCTAACCCAATTAATTTTAAGCCCCGATCACTTCGTGGAGCTCTTGACTGAATATTATTTTAATTTTTCCCTTTACTTATTTCCTTTGGTGGAAAGCGGCATTAAAAAAAAACCAAAAAAAATGGGTTAAACATAACTTTATTCAGATTTGATCATAAAGTTAATGCGATTTTAGATTTTAAAAAACAAATTTGAAGATGAACAACTCTTGTCCACAACCTAACTCACAATTCACTGATGAAACATTTGAAAACCCTTCCTGCTATTTTACAATACCTCGCGATAAAATAAAGACTGCTTAAGCCAATTATTTAGATGACTAGTGTATTAATAAATCAAATATTATTAATTAAATTAAATTTATCAAACAACATGGTCAGTCGTCTAATTAGTAGAACTTTTTATTCACGCAGGAATACGAAAAACATTTTTATCTTCTGAATCGAAAATTTTCTCTTGCAGGTTTTAGACTCAAGGTACAATTTTATTTCATTTTACATAATTTCATCCGTGCGTGAACTTAGGTTCCTAGACAAATCTATATTTCCAGAATGGCAAATCCGATTTGGTCCAAAGTTACATGAAAGGGAGATGTATAAATGGTTTTTGTTTAATCCTGACAGTGCCTGTCTAGAAGAATGTTATCAGAAATAATTAATTAGATTTCTATTACTGGTAAATTAGTAATGTGGGCTGTATTTTTAATGGAATAAACTAAACTAAAGCATTGTAAACAAAATGAAACCTATAATTCTCGATTTCTTATAATAAAACAAAATGATTGTATTGGTGTTATGCCAAAAGGGGTTAGACCATATTGCTTATTATGGTTAGTGAAATTTTGAATTATTATGAAATTTGGGTTGATATAGAATAAA
>NW_027108888.1:564550-565748 GCF_000696795.3 Halyomorpha halys | reverse complement strand
TATCTTTACTATTTTTAATTACAATAGTTCATGGTTATAAGATTTTAAATAGTTAGAAGTGTGACCTCCTTGCACTCTTAGTGAGACCTCTTGCACGAGTCCATACCCTCACTATCAACCGTTAAAATGTAACTTGCAAACTTTTACAAAAACCATGTAAGGCCAAACAGGGCCGATTTGGTAAAAAAGAGATAAAAAAAATTTTTTATTTGTAACTGACGTTTTGAGCTGTTCCTAGTCCTCTAGTTTGTGTGTAAGGTTGCTCACACAGGTTAATAATATAACATGATGATTTTATAACATGTTATTATTTCAACACACAACAAAATAATGTCCTCCTTAATTCAGGTGCATCATCTTTTCTCGAAAATACGAATTTGATCCTCTTAGTACGATATCCATACTAGTTGAGTAGTTTGCCCATAAATGGCGGTTATTGCTGTTTGAGAAATAATAATTTCAAGTTATGATTCTTAAAAAAGGTCTTTCGTAAACAGTTCTGTATCAATATTACTAAATTTCAACCACTTTTTGTTCAATCATTCCATTTACGGACCGTATATGCTTAAGTATTTTCCTGTAAACGCCTTTATTTCAAAACCTACATGATCCGAATATTCTATTATATTAAATTATTTATCTGAAATGATGCCGGTGTAGGAAGAAATACGTTTGCACAGGTAGATAGGTTTAAATATTTAGGTTCTACGGTAACTAGAAAAAAACGAAATCGATAAGGAAATAAAAGCGAGGTTAAAGACGTGAAATGTTTGTTATTTTTCAGTTTCGAAATTGCTTAGGTCCGCTTACTATCCGAAAACTTAAAAATTATAATCGTGACCTCTTATTCGAAGGTAATACACACTGAACCGACGGGCGAATGGGCTAGAAGGAAACTATAAATGTATGTATAGAACGATTGGTAGTATTGGCATCGAACAGGTTCACTAAGCATTTATTATTATTATTTTATAAAGAAGAGGATATGTAATAAACATGTAGGAATGAGGCGCTCGGTTGTATAACAAAACTTTTACTATATTAAAATGTTTCTTAATGGTTAATATTTTCTCATTAACCAGGAATCACTTACTATATATTAAATAGATATCAAGTTAATTCTTTTAAAAACAAAGTTTCTAAAGATTCTTTCAAAAATTTATGAAATCAACCTTAAAAAAACCGATAATGCCTTCAA
>NW_027108888.1:561418-563448 GCF_000696795.3 Halyomorpha halys | reverse complement strand
AGTATGAGCTTAAGTATTTTCCTTTTAGAGTGCTACCAATGGGTAGTTTCTCTACAAGCCTGTATCATACCATTATGATCTTACTTCAAATTTACTTGTTGTATTTTATGTACAGTTGTAAATGTCAATAATAAATTTAAAAAAAAAAGTATTGTCCTCTAATTATAATTGATTTAGGAAAGTTTGTATGACGATCTTAGTAAAGAAAGTAACAGCAGTCTATTTTTGGGATTCGTCCAATTCTAAATAAAATAATAAAAAATATTCTGTAAGATCCCGGAATGTGGACAATTGGTAAGTGTTTCACTATAACATAACATTCTCATTTTCTTATAAATAATATTTTATTAATTCATCATCAAAATTTTAATTTTTATTTAAAATTTAATTATGTTATGTTATCTGATTAATTATTATAATTACAAAAACATTGAAAGATCTTGTAAATATGAAAGGAGTATTGAAAACTTACCTAACAAACAATACAAAAACACACAAAGGGCTCTCTTGAAGAATTCTTGGAACTTGTTGTACTTCAAACTGTATATTCAACATTCTAGTATCTTGATGTTGAGAGGCCTTTGGAGTATGCAAACATTAATGAACTCGAAGGCTGCATGGCGACCGAGTAAACACACAACTTTATTAATCACTTCACTTAATTTAATCTGCGAAACCATGTTGACCCAATGAATATTACTAAGAATGCCCGTTGTGATAGTAGTTTCAAACTGGGTCACAATAAGTTACTTGACAGAATCAATTTCTATAACCCAGTATCTATATAAGCCAGGCATAAATATAGTTAAAGCAGTTGCACCTCTCCGTTGACTAATTGATTGATGTAATGTGTGTTTTTAATTAAAGTAGAGTTGATTAGGTAATTAACGTTTCAGTAAAAAGATAAATTATTTTTCTACTATAAACAATCATCTGCGCGCATCACAATTTTCTCATACAACCCTACTTTGAGTTAAAATATCTCAACGCTCGTTTCAGAACATATATTTTTATATTATTCACTGTGGTAATATTTGTTCGTACTAATTTTCGAAATAAGCTTTTCAGTTTGACTAATTCGAATCTCAACTGTTTTCAGAAAAGTACATTTAATAATATTACGCGTTATGCAATTTTAACATTTTTTTATTGCAATTCTTCTATGGAAGAAATACTAAAATAAAACAGTTCACTAAAATGTACATTCTGCTCTTATCCATTTAATTATTTAAAAACCATTAGTAACCGGTAGTGATAAAACTGCGCAGTCGTCCGGTAAGATAAAAGTTGTTAAAGCTGAGTTCTTCTTGTTATAGAAGCTCATGTTAGAACATACATTTCGGTATTTTTCTTCATTCTCCTGTACCTTCTACAACTTTCTATGGTAAATATTTTTTTTTCTAAAATATTTAGCTTACCAATGGTATATAATAGGTCTATATTCCTACTCTTATTTCCGGAAATGTGTCTTCAACCTAGAAAAAAATATGATCTCTTTTATTTGTCTTCTCCATTTTTCAGTATTAGAGAAAAAGTGAAATTGTTAATTATTTTTTCATTAAAAGCCCCATGGGGTGTATAGTGTTTGATATATGGAGGAAAACTGAAATGGGTACTGTATTTGAGATGCATTTTAATAGGGAAAAGAAGAAAGATATACAAAACGACTGGGAATTAGAAAGTATGCTACAGATGCGGGGTTCAGGTTTCGTGATGTCAGTACCCAGTAGGTTAGTAGTCCGCAATCGAGTCTGAGACCAAGCATAAACATGTGTGTTCTTTGTGGGCGTTTTGGTTAATTTTTTTTCTAAGGCTAATAGGTGTGTGGGGTTGAAGTCAAAATGAAAAAAAAAAACATAAAATTTCATTTGAAGAGGAGGCTGAGGAAATCGGATATTTTGAATAAGGGGTAGTGCCGTTGTGTGTTGGTCTGGTGGTGTGTGTTATATAAACAAAATTAAAGGTAATTTAGATCTGTCAGACCATTTCAATGAGTATAAGACCTAACTGATTTTAAATACTATTTAATT
>NW_027108888.1:555571-560002 GCF_000696795.3 Halyomorpha halys | reverse complement strand
GCCTAAAAATAACAAGGACAGCCAACTAATTTTTTATTAGGATATTTTCGGAAAAATGCAATTAATAGTCTTTAGATCTCTCAGGTTATTGACAATTATTAAACGTTTTACTAACTTAGGATAAAAATGGAACAAAGTATAATTGAGAAATACCCTTTGATAAAAGAAATAAGCAATTACATGTAATTGTTACACTCAGTGTGATGAGAAAAAATAAATTTCCAATTACCTTAATTGGAAAGAATTTGGTGAAAAGTTTCAATAGAAGGGTTCGATTCGAAAGAAGGAGAACCACCTCTCTTCTTTCAACAAGCAATTTTTCGGTAAAGCTAATTGTTGAAAATAACCAATTACAGAAAATGGCAGAAACTATACTTGACTCATTGGGAATCTTACTTCAGCGTCAAAATTAAGTATTGGCTTTTTTTATCAATTCTCAAGCTTAAAAAAAAGTTTTAATTTAATTGTAATTGTAAGTTACATGGATAAATTTAGCTCTCAACAACTTTTAACTCTCTACTTATTACATATACACATTTCTTTATTGTTATTTGTTAGACTGATCAAATAGACAGCATACTTGCTGTGTTAATTAGAAACTCACCACGCCTTTCGGTATCCCTTCTCTTCACCTCATGTTAAAAAAAAATTGAAAACTAGAAAGATTGTTAGCCTGTTATTTGATAAAAGCATTTGAAATGGCGAGAATTTTTTTGTAATTTCTATTTTATTAAGTTATATGTTTGAATTTTGAAAAATGAAACATAACTTTTAAAGGTACTTATAAATTCTTTAAAATATCGGAAAACGTTTCGTTATGAATATATATATGAGAATATATCTTGCCCATTTTTTTTTTTTTTTCGGCGAAGACTCCCATTGGAGCCCATTTTCAAGTTTTATGTTTTAGAAAAGAAATTTTAGTACTAATACTAAATTCACATTATCCGTATTAAGAAATAAACTTGAACAAGCCTCAAAATTAAAATCACAAGCTATTATTATTATTATTGTTTTATGAGATGGTCCGGAGGGGTCAATAATGATACCTAAATAAGTGAAAATTATTTATTTATACCGACGTTTGAATATACAATAGTACAATGTATCAGAGACATTGTATCATATATATAATTTTGTTTTATATAATGAACATTTCATTGATACAATGGGAAATTGTATTATGTATATCGTTTCCCATAGCATCATGTTTACTGTTTTTTTTTCACACATTTTACTATGGCAATTTCGATTTCTCATTATTTACATAATCATTATCAGATTTTTAATAAATTTTGTCAGTTTTGTATAATTCTTACCTCTACAATATTGTATTGTATCATCTACTTTCTACTTGATTTATTGTTTCCAGGTTTGTCTATTATTATTTCCTTTTTATTTTTCTCTGAATTAAGATTGTTATCTCATTTTTTGTTCTCTGCCCCAATGAAGGCCTGAAATTCAGGTCGAAAGGTCAGTACAGATAAATACGTTTTACTTGTTTTTGTAACATTACTGACCACACCATCTTCTACGGTAAATTATAAACTTTATTATAAATTTATTATTTTAATCATTATACAATTTACCTTTATTTGACTATCATACTATCAAGGATTATTAGCATTATATAAACCTTTTGAAATATTTCTATTTAATGTATATTATCGCATTACTTTGCAGAGTATTGTTGTTTTTAATTAATATTTTTGTGATAATCTGTTAATTATTAATTTCGTAACGCAAAATATTTCTAGATTTATCATTTAAATCAAAATATAAAAAATTATTATTATATTGACATTAAATTCATTATTAAAAATTAAGGTCGATCCACGCATGGTCAGATGCAGTGACACTTTGATCTTGTGGGCTGTAGAGCACCTCCTATATTTATTCGAAATACACGAGATAGCAAACTTAAACAACAGTGAAGACTAAAATTACTTTATTCTTACATATTTACAAACACAACATAGTTTAGTGGTAACAGATGTCTCTCTCTGACTGACTTTAGTTTTTTTTTACCTCCTATATCTGTATTAAAAGCAAATACATTTACAATTTTAAACTTAACCTAATTATATACATTTAATCTTTTATTGCCGCATGGCATTTTAAGATAAGGATACATATACATTGTCCTCAGAAGGCAGATTAAGGGAGGCTTGATAGCCGGGGGGCTAACTAAGAATGAGGAGAGGCCATTCCGGCTGGTGGTTGACTTTAGATTGTCATAGGTAGCAAATATAATATGTACACTTGAGAAGAGGGGGTAGTAAGAGCATGGAAATAGGGGAAGGGAGTTGGACCAATCAGATAATTTATGAAACCAGGCGGGGCCTAGAGAGCCTATGACATTGGAAATGAACATATGGAAGGGGGAAAAAGGCGGGTATAAAAATAGAGTCTTGTGAGAACTGACCTGGAGAATATGTTAACCATAAAATAGTCCATTATGAGCTGACAGCTTGTACCTTCTTAAGTGTCAGTCCTTGTCTTCGTCAGTGATATTAACTACTGAGATATGATTTAAACTATGAAATGTCCCTTCCTTTATGGTCAGTAGGTCTGCCTAAATGGGCCAAATGTTCAGAGGAACAACTATATAGTTTATAATGATAGTCGTTGAAGACTATTTATAATAATAGCTATTAAATACAATAGTGTTCCTTAACTCACGCATAACGGGGCGAATGCTCAAATTTAGATATGGCTTAAGAAATATTACAAGCATTAGTAAATAATATTTCAAAGATAATACTAAACCAGCTCCATGTAATTTTCTCTTTTTTCTCAAGGAAAACGGAATTAAATCTATTGAATTAAATTGATGATTCTCTGAGTCTATTTGTGCATTATAGATATCGGAATATTTTGCAAGACTATTCTAGTGTACAAAGTAATTGGAAACGACATTAGAATAGTCCGAGTTGGAATTAGCGAGAGGAGTTCCCAGCTCTTGGAGGAAGGCCGGTCGGAATATTAATCGATGCTGAAGGAAACTGAAGCCGGGTCGGTGGGTAATTAAGTCTAGCCCTGGAAGTTGGTCCGGTCGGGATTTATAGCCGGGGGAGAAATTGAATTGTGCAGAGTAGAGGGGTGTTCTCCCGGCTAGCTGATGTGTGTACTGCCCCGCTCCGGGCCAAATTACCTCAAAGGTGTTTCACTCCTTCCCCAGTGTGTCTTCCTATGATCTTGGAGTCTTTGACAGGATAGCTCCCAGCTAATGCCTAAGGGCCTGACTTCTGTCTACAGCCATCTGTAGTCCGCCATATTCGTGATATAATAGCAACACCATGTTCTGTATATTTAAATAATTCAGCCCATATTTTTAAATATGAAATATGTAAAATATAATATGAACTGGAAAATTAGCACTCATAGGTACAGTTTGAATCTAATTTTCAATTGTTATTTCAATTATCAGCTAGCTTTATGAGATGATATATGATTTTTAGGCGGTCTGACATTTGTAATATATAATTCATATTTAATAATGATTCTTATTCCATCAAAAAGTTTAATTTTTGCAAAAGTGTGGTTCCACTATGTAACCTTGGCTAATATTGTGTAGTATTTTACTATTCAGAGATATAGCTCAATTTTCGGTATTCATTTTGTACAATTATTGCTAAAACTTTATATTATCTCTTAAACATATAATAATTAAATAATAAAAATATAGAAATTATATAGGATACAAACATAAAAAATCTCGAATCACCTCATGTCTAGAGATATCCTACTTATTTTATTTTCTACAAGAACTTCGAGTCTTTACATCATATTTATTATTTCTAACCTGCAGGTTATTTTATTATTTTGGAGGTAGTACTATTTCATTGCAGTTAAAAGTTTCGTGTGGCACCCCAGTGGTAGAGAAAGGCGTGAAAGAGCTGGGAAGAAAAGAGGAGGAATATTCCTTATCATTGCTGATTGTAAAGTTCAGTTAAATAATAATTTTATTATTTTCTTTCTCTCTGTGTTCTCCGTTAAACAGTACTTCTTCAAACTTATTTTTCTTGATTGATCCTTTCGCAGTATGAAGTTTGGCCACTTTATTAAAATTCTACAAGTTTAGCTTTAATTAATCTATTTTTAGTTGTAATTTCTAAATCTTCAACTATCCTCAATCGTTATGCTAAAGTCTCAAAATGTTTTTTTTAAATTTTACCATCCTTTAATAAAATATTAATTTAAATTAATTAAAAATAATATTTATAATTTTGGTCTAGATTCGTATGGGAAAATTTTTTTCTATTAATCGGTTCTATTTATATTTCAAGATTACATGTATATTAAATTGGAAGAAGAAATGTAAATATTTTTTCAAAAACTTCAAAAAATATAAATTTTCATAAACTGTTGATATTAGTAATTTTCAACTCAAGAAACTATAAAATACGAAATTTTATAGTAAGTGAAAAT
>NW_027108888.1:538753-548977 GCF_000696795.3 Halyomorpha halys | reverse complement strand
GTTGAAGACTATTTATAATAATAGCTATTAAATACAATAGTGTTCCTTAACTCACGCATAACGGGGCGAATGCTCAAATTTAGATATGGCTTAAGAAATATTACAAGCATTAGTAAATAATATTTCAAAGATAATACTAAACCAGTTCCATGTAATTTTCTCTTTTTTCTCAAGGAAAACGGAATTAAATCTATTGAATTAAATTGATGATTCTCTGAGTCTATTTGTGCATTATAGATATCGGAATATTTTGCAAGACTATTCTAGTGTACAAAGTAATTGGAAACGACATTAGAATAGTCCGAGTTGGAATTAGCGAGAGGAGTTCCCAGCTCTTGGAGGAAGGCCGGTCGGAATATTAATCGATGCTGAAGGAAACTGAAGCCGGGTCGGTGGGTAATTAAGTCTAGCCCTGGAAGTTGGTCCGGTCGGGATTTATAGCCGGGGGAGAAATTGAATTGTGCAGAGTAGAGGGGTGTTCTCCCGGCTAGCTGATGTGTGTACTGCCCCGCTCCGGGCCAAATTACCTCAAAGGTGTTTCACTCCTTCCCCAGTGTGTCTTCCTATGATCTTGGAGTCTTTGACAGGATAGCTCCCAGCTAATGCCTAAGGGCCTGACTTCTGTCTACAGCCATCTACAGTCCGCCATATTCGTGATATCATAGCAACACAATGTTTTGTATATTTAAATAATTCAGGCCATATTTTTAAATATGAAATATGTAAAATATAATATGGGCTGCGAAATTTGCACTCATAGGTACAGTTTGAATCCGGCTAATTTTTAATTGTTACTTCAATTATCAGCTTTCTTTATGTGACGTTATATGCTTTTTAGACGGGCTGGCATTTAAAATATATAATTCATATTTAATAATGATTTTTATTCCATCAAAAAGTTTAATGTTTGCAAAACTGTGGTTCCACTCGGTATTCATTTCGTACATTTCGTGGTAGTGAGAGGCGTGGAAGAGCTGGGAAGAAAAAAGGAGGAATATTCCTTATTGCTGATTGCAAAGTTCACTTAAAAAATAATTTTATTATTTTCTTTCTCCCTGTGTTCTCCGTTGAACAGTAAGTCTCAAACTTATTTTACTTAGATTGATCCTTTCGCAGTATGAAGTTTGGCCCCTTTATTCAAATTCTACAAGTGCCCGCTTTAATTAATCTACTTTGTAGTCGTAATTTCTAAATTTGCAACTGCAGATAATATTGAGCCAAAATTGAAGGATATTTTAATCCAGTATAGCTGTCCTCAATTGTGATACTATGTATCATGATGTTTTGTTTATTGTTTTAAAATGTTATCATCCTTTAATAAAGTAGTAATTTAAATCAATAAAAAAATAGTATTTATAATTTTTGTCTAGATTCGTATTGGATAGCTTTTTTATTTTTTCTGTTATTCAATCCTATTTATATTTCAAGATTAAATGTTTATTAAATTCGAACAAGATTTGTAAATATTTTTTCAAATACTTCAAAAAATATAAATTTTCATAAACTGTTGTATTAGTGGTAGAAATAAAGTTGATATTAGTAATTTTCAACTCAGGAAACCATGAAATACGAAATTTTATAGTAAGTGAAAATAGGCATATATCAGGATTTAATTAACTAGATCGGTACCTATTTCAGTTACGACAAATAAATTTTGTTTATTAAATATCCCTTCAACTGCTGTTCGTTCCCTCCTGAAATTCTAAACATACTTGAGCACTGTACATTTTGAAAGATAATTAAACAAATCCCAAAAGTAATAACAATTCAGGGCTCAGTCCTCTGAAATTGGATATGCAGATGGACAGAAAGAAAAAATGTAAAATTTAAAAGGTAATTTATTATTATAGTAAATAACATTCTTATGTCAATAATCACTTAAAATAAAAATGATTTTCAATTGTAAAAACTGTTTTAGGCAAAACTGCTAGTCTACTAATGAAAAAAAAAATCTTGTGAATAAAAAAAATAGGACTTATATTCATTTTGGAATAATAAAAATAATTATATTTAAAATGACATGTATCCATAATTTAATGATATAGGAAATAAATAAAAAACAATAACTGAGAAATTTAAACTTAGTCTCAAAAAAATGTTAGATGTGCGAATGGTGATAAATTAGTGAAGTATATATTTAAATATTGAATTTCTTATATGTAAAAGTGTAAACTTCTTTTTATTAAGTTGCATTTTAAACTGTTCATTGTAACTGTATATTAATTATAAAAATGTTGATTGCAAATGTTTTTATTTGTAAACCTTGATAATGAGCAGAGCCCGAAGCGTTATTCATATGGTATGAAGAATGAAGAATTGGATAAAGGGAATAAATAAATTTGTGAAATGAAATATAATAAAATGTTAATAATATTTGTAATTTTGGTATAGAATCGTATTGAATAAAAATTTTCGTTTTATTATTATTATTTTTTAAATATTCCGCTCTGCTCATATTTAAAGATTAAACGTATATCAAGTCAAAAAAAGAGATATGTGAGTTTTTATTTGAAAACCTTTCAAGCAACATACATTTTTTATTGTTAAAGTGTTGTATGTATGTTAAAAACAAAGTTAATATTAGTTATTTTCAACTCGAGAAACCATACAATACGAATTTTTTTAGTATTAAAAGTGCTGTAATTAGAATTTAAGCAACTAGAGCCATATCTATTTCAGTTATGAAAAATCTATTTTCTTTATTAAATATCCCTTCAATTCCTTTACGTACCCTCCGTCAATTCTAAACTTAATTCAGCCCTGTAAAATGTAGACTACTCTACAGGATTATGATAAAAAAATTCAATTATCTTATAAATTTTGAGTTGAACTCCACAAACTGTGTACAAGCTATAGTCGCAGGAGCCGCCTGGCACCCCAAGTTGGGGACGGAAGGAGCAATCACTTCCGATTCTTAACGCCCACTTCGGCACACTTTCTACACAATCGATCCCCTAGTCTACTCCGCACCGCACCTATCTCCCCTTGTTTCCTTTCCTTAAACTCTTTTGATTCCTTCTGTTACTACCTTTCCAAGATCACGATTGTGTTTTTGTATAGAGAATTGTAACTGATAATAATCGATCTTGAAACAATTCTGATAGGACTATTATAGAAAAAATTCCTTAAATAGTGATAAAAAAATATTGTTACAATAGAAACAAATACCCGATATAAACATGAAAAAAATATATTTTCATCTATACATAAAGCTTTAGAGTTTTTTTTTTTTTTTGTTTGAATCCATTACTCTTAGGAACTAACAGCCTGAAAAAAAAAATGTGTTAAATAGACTATTTAGTCTTTATATCTTAAAGCAGAGACCCACAAGAACTCATAATTTTAAATGCATTGATAAAAAAATAAAAGAGAAGATACATGAAAATTGAAAATTTTCAAATAGTTGTATTTTCTAAAATATTTGCACTATCATGTTATTGAGCAGGAGATAGATTAAATTAGACCAAAGAAAGCTACAATCCGGTTTCTCATATTTTATAAGCAGCCACATGCGGAATAACAAATTCAACTTTTTACTTTCACATAGTATATACGAAATTTATAGTAAGGGAAAGTAAAAGAAAAATGTCGAATTCTAGTTTTCGACGAAAATACACGTTTTGAAGTCCTCTGAGTCCAAATAAAATAAATAAGTCAAAGTCTTTCAAAATGGTCTTGCAATCTGAGGTCAGCCTAGCTTAAGAACTAAAATTCGTATAAAATTGAAATCACATATATAAAGTAGCTATGTGCATGGAGTTTGGCATTAACTTTTCAATTAAAAAACGACATACCTGAATTGCCACTTTCTCATTTTTTCGATTTTCTCAAAAACGAATCTAACGATTTTGATAAAATTCAGTATATCTATGTACTATTGCAAGAAAAAATCTTCTTAAGAATCTTTATTTTAATTTATTTAGCTATATAATATGTTTAGTATTAATAAAAAACGGATTAATATAAAATAGAAAAGGGTTTGATAATTAACTGAAGAAGAAAGGAGAAAAATATTATTTTTCCAGGTAGAAAATACATTTCGAAAAATAAGAGTTGTAATATATACGTATTATATATTCTTGGACTGCAAAAGATTTTATAAATAATAATAGTTAATGTAAAAAGTTGTTAAAAGTAATAAAGAATGAAGAAAAACTTATAAATTAAATGTATGATTTTACATGAGTTTGGCGCACGCGCAGTTTCGCTACTTGATGACGTTTCACTTAATCTTTAGTTAAGCCTTTCGGTAAACAGGATCATTAAATCTATAAAATCATTCTTCATATTTCCAATGTTAGTTCTGTAACAATTTAGCATTCAATACATAGTTATGATCACAATGCACATCTCAGAATACGTTTTTTATTTTTCCATTTCTATCATATTTTTACTAAAGAGAAATGCTAAAATTCTGCAAAGGGAAATATTATTAAACGTACTTTTTAAAAACTTTTGTGATTGGAATTAGTCAATTTGCCTACTAAAAGATTTATTTAGAATATTTTTACAATATTGCCTCAATGCATAAGCTATAAAATATCCGTTCCGAAACCAGCTAGGATTAATTTAAATTAAAAGTAGAGTGGTTGTGTGATGCGCGCGCCGCATCCCATTTTGTCCCATCAAATGTAACTGCATAATTCTCAAGTCCCATATAAAAACATCAAAAGATAAATAAAAAATAAAATCACGTTATTAAATTAATGATCTCCTACCTGGAATAGTTTCTGGAATTAATATGAATTTGGTGAATGACACAAATCTTCCTTGTTTAAGTGTAATAATTTATTCCATATTCATCAACAACAACGTTTCGAGATTATCCCACATCTTCAGGTTGCTGATAAAAATATTTTATAT
Organism: Halyomorpha halys; assembly: GCF_000696795.3. Taxonomy (NCBI): domain Eukaryota; kingdom Metazoa; phylum Arthropoda; class Insecta; order Hemiptera; family Pentatomidae; genus Halyomorpha; species Halyomorpha halys. The sequence continues at coordinate 544,114 of NW_027108888.1, read as the reverse complement.
ATAAAGTATAATTAACTCCTTATATTGTCATTAGTGCTAATATTGAATCAAAATATTATCACTTAATAAATAAAAAAACTTTATATTTTTATCAGCAATCTGAAGATGGTGGATAATCCCGAAACGTTGTTGTTGATATATATGAAATAAATTATTACACTTAAACAAGGAAGATTTGTGTCATTCACCAAATTCATATTAAAAATTATGTTAATGAAAATAACCATTTAAAATTTTTAATATTAAATTTAAAATGTAACACTAAATCAGTTGTGATGAAAATATATTTTTTAAGTAAAAAGTACTTCTAGGGATAATCTATAGTTTCTGATTTTGCATAAAGCTAGTTAAATTTCTCCATGTAAATTCTAAGTGGTGATGATCGATCTAAATTAAAATCTTAATATATATAAATATATTACTTAACGTGAAGCCGCGTATCTCCTCTGTTGTTTTAGAGCTGATAAAGCTAAATTCATCAACAATTTTGTAAAATAAATCGATTCTAAAAATCCTATTTTAATTAATGTCGTTAAAAAAAGGTGATAAAGGGCGCACATTTGTTATACTGCTTAATTCTTTTGTTAGTAAATTACAGGTATTAGTATTAAAAATTGGAAAATTAGTTAGTTGATATTATACACGAAGTTACTGATTTAAATTGCTATTAATAGCAAAGTTATACTATTATATTTACATTGAAATGCTAAAAAATTACTTATTTGTCTAGCCTCAAAATTTATCATTTTCAGCTTTTCTTCTGACTTAAAACTGCCTCAAACAACAAAATAAAACCGTGTTTACGTATTCATCGGTAGAGGAAAATCATTTCTGTTAGTATTTCAATGATGCTGACGTAGTATTTTGAGTGAATTTTCCAAATTTAAGGATGGTCCTGACATATGATTGTTAGTTGATTAAAATTTTATATTTTAATAGAAAAAAAAATTGTATTTTATAAATATTTATAAATCAAATCTCCAATCTTTCTTTTTCTTTTTCTTAAGTGTATCTCATGGGTTAATCACGAATCATTTTTAAAAAAAGAATTGAAAATGATATTAATTAATGAGTGCTGAATGAAACAAGAACGGAGCTGAACAAACTAAATAAATACTTTAACAAACAAGTTAGGAGTATTCTGATAAAAACCGAAACCAAAGAATGTTGGTTCCGATGTATTTACCTGTTAAAAAATTCAGATTTTTGGCTTGATTATAGAGTAGGAAGTAATTTACTGTATAGAAGTTACAAAATCGTGATGGTAATTAACAGAAACTTGAGGTGGAAGTGTTGAGATTTTTATCAGCTCTCCAATTATCAATTAACGATAGAATCTCTTTGTTAGGACTCCTTGCCGAGGTGGAACTCATTATGCTACTTTTAGCTGTTTGTCTATTTAGTTGATTCTGTTCAGCACCTCTCTGGTCGAGCACGCAATCTTGTATGGAACTTCCTTTCCGTGTTAATCCTAAATAGAAAATGAGGTTGAAAGGTTAATTAGATACTTAGGCCAATAGCAAATACTCGAGTTTATATCTGATATATTTATATACTTGAATCGCATCTAATGCTCCTTCTAAAAAATGTTTTTAGTTGTTCCTCGTTCATTCTTGATTATATATGCTATAATAATTAAAATCTTGGCATATGATAAAATATATATATTTATTTCCTTAATTTACTTTAACACTTTTTTATAATTTATCATTATATTCATTGATTAGATTTAATTTTAGATTAATATTTTAATGTTCTTTATTTTATTTGTTTATTTATTTTTTACAGGAACCTACTACTATCCTCTGCACTGCTTACTTACTTTGATAAGGTAAGAACGACATAATCTCCATATTTTTATTAGTTTATTATTATTATTACTTTTAGTTAGCTGTATATAGCTAATACACGTAGTAAGAAATATTGCGATCGTAAAGAAAATTTTAATATGAATTTTAAATGGAAATATAAGTTAGTTCGGTCTTGTTTAAAGGCGTGAAACTTAAATCCTATGGTTTAATATAGTTATAAAAAGCCCCCATACACACGTGTGTATGGAACCGAGTGAGGTATTACTAATTCCAAGGACCTTGGTTCGAATCTGGGTGTAGCAGATAATTATTTTCTGTTTCACTATAACCTTGAGCCATCCTCATGATTTGGAGACCCATTGATTAAAAATCTGACTCTCTAGCGCGATTCTGACCAAATTACCTTGCACAACCGTTGGTCTAGTAACAGTACTTTCTTACAAAGCACTGCACTCCTAAACCTTCAGACTATAGGCAAGAGGCGATGCGCTTTTAAAAATTTAAACCACCAACTTAAATTAAAAAAAAAAATTAACACCCTTTTATTAATTTTATTATTTCAAACAAACCTATGTTTATACATAATACTAGAACATTTTAAATTTCTTTTTAAGCACCATGGAGGTGTTGGGTTGAGGTCAAGCTCTTTTACTGCATTGGGAATGTATATGAAAAGGGGGGCTGAGGAAATTGTTTTAGGTTCTGGAAGTGGCTTTTCTAATCTATGGAAAAATAATACAACAAAAATTTATGGTAAACCATGAGAATTAAAAATAAATGAAATGATTCACTCTCGAAACACAAATATCACCGATAGCTTACATCTGTCGGGAAATAAGGTATTTAAGAAAATTTTATGAAGATGGGCCCTCCGACGGTAGCATCATACCATATCCCTAGCATAGAATATATATATAAAAAAATCGATAAATATCACAGCAGTCCCTTACGATGTAATCATTCAGTAGAAGAAACTGGAATGAGCATGCTTACATTATCCCAAAAAAATTGGCACAGGGGCTGAAGAAAAATATATATGTTTTATACATTTTACAAGTTAATGAATGTTTAAAGGAGTGTGTATGTGTTTTTTTATTTCTTGAATCACTGGTTATGGGGTCACTCATTGTCCGTTAACTACCATAAGTTATAGTATTTGTAGCATTACCAGTAATGTAGTTGTAGTTGTTTGTGTTATATTAGTTGTGTAGAAACCAATAATAGATGTGAATGCACGTCAAAGTAGCCTTGTTTATTAAATTGTAGTAACTCAAAACAAAGCCCAGCCAATGGATATGTGGTGAAGTGAAGTTAATAGGTGTTGAATTGAGTTCAATTGACAATTTATTCAACCGGAAATGTGGCGAATAATTTTCAGCTTTTCATGGAGAAATCAAAGTGTATTTATTTACTAAAGATGAGCTGTTAATGACACTAGAAGTTCAAGTCTTTTATTAAAACTTCTTATTGAAATAATAAAATCTGTCAGACACAAGTGCAAAGAGCATTAAGGTTGTACATATTCAATCATTAACTATATCACTTTTAATATATAAAAACGTTTTTAGTGATCACTGTGTAATATTTTATTTTACATATAAGGTAGATTAATAAAAATGGGACATAGAAATTTAATTCTTTTCCTTTTTACATTATATTGAAAAAATACACTCTATGAACTACAGAATACATGTAAATTAGTAGTTGTATAATTTGTAATATGGGGCAGGTCCGCCATTATTCTCTCCTCCCTAGTACATATAATATAAAAAAAAAAATAGAAAGTAAATAATAATAATAAGTTTAATCAATCTTAAGTAAATAAGAGTAATAATAAGTTCAATCAATATAAGTTAATAATAATAATAAGTTCAATCAATAGTAAGTTAATAATAATAATGATAACAAAATAATATGGATAAGTATAAAATAAAATGGATCATAATAATGACAAATACTAAGAATAAAATAAAATAAAAATCGAAGGGGTTTCCAACCCATGCCTATTACAAAAATTAACTTGGAATCACAGTTCAGTACCTACCTTCGTTAATACTAGTCGGATTTAAGTGATTTTGGACAATTTAATTTTTCATAAAATCATATTGTTCAAAGTTTTAAGCTATGCTTTATTAAATAACATTGCTTATTTAACATTCTTTAGACAATTTTCATCAAAATCTATTTAAAAAAATGAGGAATACAATCCGATCAAAATCTTTGCACAGATATAGATCAATAATATTTTTTTTATTTTTTTTTTTAATCAGGGACTCGAAAACGCATAGATCTAATACTGCAAATGCCAAAATGTTGATCCTATTACTCTAGTTTCTTTACTTCGTTGCGGTGATAAATTAAAACAAATTAACTTATGATTTATTAATTAAAAATATAGCGTGATGATTTGCCTCTTTTCTAAATATTCCGGCGGTTTTATAATTTTGCGAGAAGAATACTTAGATAGAGGGGGACGGAGGGGAAGAAAAAAGGAAGCATATTGATTTTGGGGATTAATCTCAGCTAGGTCCCAAAGTATAGGCGGGGGAGGGAGATTTTAATATTTCCTGGACATCTTTTCAAGAAGAGCCATCCTATGTAGAGATCTCATCATGATGTAAAATTGGCACTGAAAAATGTTTCTAACCTCCTTTACAGTAATCATAGGGAAATGTCCTCATGAAGCCAAAGAAGAGGGGTATTTACAGAGGAAATTGGTTTTTGATGAACTTGTTTCTAAACTCTCTGACATAATTTAAACTTATTTAAAATCTCTTCCGTGAAAAGAAGCCCGCTTTTATTCATATTAAGCCCGACATCGTCTCCGCGGTAATTCCTTTTTGGTTATGCGTAAACAGTTTTCAAAGGTAATCTTATTCCGAAGTTCATTACTTTTACTACTTGAGGAGTCTTTAGCAAAGTTTAAATGGAAGTAGGCTCCCCAACCTGTGGCTCTAGACTCTAAAGGCTACTGCTTGTAAAGCCTACCTCCTTACCTTCAGTAAGATCTTTGCCTTGGATGACATTACATGTGTCTACAAAATGCTAAGGTAGTTAAGTGGAGATTCAAATTCTACAAGATGATAAAACTAAATATTGTATTTATGTTTTAAACTATATCTGTTCGGGATTTTTTTTTAATCCGTTTTATCTCCAGTGACGTATAGTAGATTTCTGCTTCCTGGGATAGATGCCAAATACATTGCCCTCTCCCAGATTTGGGCAAATTGTATTTGTAATTACTTTAATCTGAAAGTAGGAGATGAAATTACAATTTTTACTAGTAATTTCAACTAATTGATGAACCACTGGTTCGAAATTACAATCAGTCATTGAAACCAAGTGATTGCAATTACATTTGATGGTAATTAGCAATTGAAACTACAAATTTGTAAAAAAGTAGTTTCGTAATTACTTTTTGCCCAACAATGCCCTCTCTGCCTCTCTAGTGACCCAGCTGGTTGGGAAGCGCTTGGATCTATTGGTACCTGCTTCACCGTCTCTATATAGGGAAGGCAAAGCTTGCTTAATAGGAATATTGATTGTGTTA
>NW_027108888.1:536857-538521 GCF_000696795.3 Halyomorpha halys | reverse complement strand
AGAATTCTCTCTACCTACTCCCCGTGCTAAGAAATAATATTGTATTCTTATGAACATGAAATTTAATAGAGCTAAAAAAATATTAAAGTTTTCTTCAAAATTTAAAATTCTTAAGAACTAGAAAAACAAATTTGAAAACAGAGTTCTAATTATATATTATTAACTTAAATAAAGAAAACAATTACTTTAATATAAAAAAAAAAAATTCCTACCAAACATTTAAGTATTAAACTTGAATACCTTCACTAAGATACATGAAAATTTATCTTTCAATATTTTCGTGAAAATGTTTAAAATGTCTACTTTTCTTAATGGTCTACGTTTATGTTTATGTTATCTACAACTCGAGTGATTTTATAATTTAAAATATTAATTTCACAAATTTGCTTTATGTCTTTAGTTAAAAAAACATGCCCAATTGTTTATAATTTTTTCCCTGTAAAAAATTTAAAATTTATTCATAGTCATTCCATTAGAATCATTCAACATCCGATATAAAAATTGTTTCGTGGTAAAAATTCATTTCAACAAGAAAAAGACAAAATGAAAATAAAATAACAGTTAGAATATATCTGGAATATTGTTATTATTAATTATCAAGAGAGGAAATATGGCTATAAAGTAAATGACTAACATAGAAGAGAAAGTAAAAAATTCATCCCTTGTGTATTCGTAGTACTACTGTTGATACAAGCATGATTAATACCTGAGTAATGCCGGAGGCATGAAAGCAACAGGCCAAAATCTAGTGAAAAGAAACCATAGATCTGAAAGGCACAAAGGAATGACAAGATGAAAAGGTGTTTGTTTCTGATGAAGGCGTAGAATGGATACGCGGGCCTGATCAGATGACTCTCCTTCAATCAGACCTCCCCCTTGGGATCCCCCGTTGGGAAATCAGCTGGATAGGAACCGCCCCATATCCGTCCTTCTTTAGCGCCTCTTTTTAATATTTCCTCCGGCTCTGTCGAACCGGTCAGAGAAAACAGACTTTTAGGTGATTTGACAACCTCTAAGCTCTTTCCATTTTGTTCAATCAATATGTGAATATGCAATATAAATTAAATTTACTCTCGAATTTTTACCTGTAGTAAAGAATATTAAGGACCGAATGGGTTTTAGGAATCGTCTTTGAATAAAAAGAAAAGATAAATTCATTTTAATCTTTTTTAAACTGCTCTTGAATCAGCACCTCTCCATTTCTTCAAAGCGTAAATTAATTCTGTACAGTGCCTCTTCAACTCCTGCTATGAAGGTGATTACAAGTTTTTGTAAATGAACTTTTTTTTTTCTTGTTTCCACTGAAGTAATGCTACAAGATTCAAAGCACTATTAATATAAAGATTATTTAATGTCAAATTTAACTGATCTCGTAAACGGCTTACCATTGTTACTGAGGGGCTTTGTTTTATTTGTTCATATGCATGCCTTATTTTAAACGACCAAAGTTTTAAAGTAAAACTTTCACCTTTCCTTTATTTATATACCTATCACAAATTTAAATCAAATCAATCATAGTGGAACTTATTTAGCATTTTATTTTATAGAATAATGTTTTATAGTTTTAATTATTACACACCAGTAAAGGGGCACTCTTTATGTAGACTGTTGTTCTATGAAGAATAACAGTCGTCCCAGAATAAAATAATTTTAATTTTTTTTTT
>NW_027108888.1:523959-536216 GCF_000696795.3 Halyomorpha halys | reverse complement strand
TTTTTTTTTTTAATTTAATTTTAAATCAATCTATAACTTGGATAAAATCTATGGGTTGTAACAACAATCAATGCCCATATTGAACTTCAGAAAAACTGAAGCTAAAGGATTTTATAAACAATAATGGGTATATATTTTTATGGTGTAAAAATGAAATAGTTACAGGCTTTTCTGAGACCATTGTTTGTTTTTTTATGTAAAATTCAATCTGTGACAGATAATTTTACCTAAAAATGATCCATGGGTGTGTTTTTGTACAAGCCGCTGAAATAAAGTTGGAAATAATGTTATTATGTAACTTAGAGAGGATCGCTTCAGATTTGGGAAAATTGAAAAAAATTGCTGTAAATTTTTTTATTTATTTATCTACATGAATGAATAAAAAAAAAATAATTAAAATTTAGGAATTAGATATTTATTTTAAAATTTTACTTAGGAATGTGCCATTTCAATAATGTTTATTTGATTTTCGAAACATTTAAGAACTGGTAGAGTTGTTTTTAAATTTCTGCATTTTAGTACACTTTGTATAACTATTCAGAGTTTATATAAAGTTGTAGAGGGTGGTACGAGTTTTAAATTATTTGGTTCAAGGCGCTTTCTATCATCGAATGTTAACATTAAATTGTTGTTACGGAGATTTTTGTGAGTTCCCTTAGAATCCCGTTACCCTTTCATTTGTTTCTGAAATAATTCGAAAAATCGTTCAGATCATTCCAGATGTCTTGAAAGAAAAATGACTCTCTAATCTCTTTGGCAACTCTACTCGGAACCCCACATTACCAACCACAAATTTTTCAACTTTTATTTTCTTTGTGTAATTACTCTGAATTTCTTTTTATTGTTTGTAATTTATTCTGTAATAAATATTTAATTTAAATAATATGTGTTTGCACATAATTTGCGGTATTTTTCAAAATATTGGAAATTACAAATTTATTACATAATAGTGTAGTGTACACAGAAACTAAATATATTTATTAGCTCCTACACTGTTCTTGGTTACTTTTAAATTATATCTGGAAGGCAGCAAAGAAGAGGAATGAACGATTTCCTAAAGCAAAATTAGTTCAGCTTTTGGAAAATTACTTCATGGTTACGCGACCTCAAAAGGTACTTTCTTAAGTTCACCGAATCAAGCAAAAAGGGCCTCATCTCAAAGATAAATGAAACGAAAAGAAATAAATTCACGGAAAGAGCGAGCTATCTCGGTTCCAGCTCATTTATTCGTGATTTTATCACAGAAGTAATTATATCCGAGGAATTAAGGAATACATTGCTTACGATTAGGTTTTCAGGGAAGGTACGAGATGCTGAATCTTAATTATACCAGCCGTGGTAGAATGGGCGAAATTACAATTCTTAAATAACCATAAGATAATTTGATTTCGTATACCATGTACTGTATTCCTATGTATGATATATTATACGTATGTATGTATGATATTCGTTCGTTTCGATAAAAGTACATTAAACAAGCTTATCCAAAAGCCGTCTGCACAAGGAGAAACATAAATTAAATTAGTTAGTAATTAGCATCACTGATCAGTTCCTTTTCAGTACCTCTGTGTGCATACGTAACATTAATTTTTTACCTTCACTTATCTGTATATGTAAGATAAAGGCAAGTATTACGCTCTAGCTAAATTTCGAATTGGAGTTTTTGACGGATATACATGTTTTGAGGTCCCCTGAGTCTATATAAAAAAAACCTAGTCTTACAAAATGTGTGTGTGTCGGTTTACAGCATAGCTCAAAAATAAAAAAAAGTACGAAACATAAATTACACATTTAATTGATTAATGCCTGAGATGTGACAGCAACTTTAATAAAATAAACTGTCACGGAAGTGCCATTTTATTTAATAGATTTTTCACATTTTTTTTTTCTATTTTCTTAGTATGACTCTCACGATTTTACTTAAACTCGCAATGTCTATGTAGAATTATATAATACTAACTATAGTATATAAATATAAAATATATAAATTATATAATTTATATCAATTTGGTCTGATCCTTATTGAAATAATCTGATAGGGCACAAATAACGAATTTTTAAAAAAATCTTTTGCTAAAGTACCTTTTTTTTATTTAAAAAAAAAAATAAGCAAGTCTCATTGTTAGGAATAATAAACAGTAGTTGAATACAAAATATCAAAGAATTTCATCTATAAATAAAGGAAAAATGGAGACAGGTTCAGATCGGAAACTCCCTTGATTGCAAGCATGTGTTGAAGTATTCGTCATCTTTTGTTTAACAGTCTTATGCTTAGCAGAAAGTTACTATTCCCACCTCAAGGACCCTTAGTATTTATTTTTATAGTAACAAAAAATAATAATGTTTTGATTTAAATCTTACTACAAAATCCCCATAAACCTTGAGAACTCAAGTGGGGAAATAAATTATGTGAGGCGCGCACTGCATAAGATTTTTCAAATAGTTGTTGCAATACTGATATTTTCTTCAAAATCTGTTCATTTTTAGTTAATATGGCTAAAATTGACAAAATACTGTAAATACCATCTTATGAAAAAAAAATACATTTTTTCTTCAATTATGCACACTGTAATTAATTGATTTATATTAATTATTATAAATATTAATGTAGATTTTTTAAAATGATAAATCTATCAAAAAGTCAAATTTCCCAATAATACTACATTTTATTACTAAAATCCTCCATAACATGATTCAAACCGGGTTCAAAAGTTGAATTAATCATAAAAACTTCATCTTGCCTGTGCATAAAAAAAAGTAATAATATATAAATAAAGAAGCCGTTCATTGAATTTTAATACATAAAGTTATTTTGTTCAGACTTTGCTATCCTTATTCATATTCAGACCCATTTATTAGTCACAATTTAAAAAAATTCCTGATTTTCCGAGGTAAGCTATACAAAAGTTGCAGCCAGGCTACTTGTTGGTTATATTTTTTCAAACAGTACAACAGGAAAAAAAGTTTCTTCTTAATTTGAAATTCAATTACTTTAAGTTGACCTTTGGATACTTTTTCTCTTAATGAATATGTATATTAATTTTAATTTCATAAATGTTTTCAGATTTCCTTCCCCTCTTGGCTCAGTTAGTATCTGTTGGTTTCTTTTTCTTTTTATTGTTCCTATTGTTCGAAATTGATATTGAATTGTCTAGTATTGTAATTTTTTTTAATATACTTGACATAAATTTATATTTATGTATATTTATTAACTTATGGAATGGAATCATTAATTAATGGTCTTCCTTGTTCGCAATATCTAAAACAAACGTTAATTAACGTGGATTGCAGAAATTTATGTTTTTATTGATAAAGACACTCATTTGAAAAAATACTTCATATATATTTTACATTATCAAATGAAATAGTGACTAATATATATATTGTATTATAATTGGAAAGAAAACTCCATTAATATTGATAAAAAACCTATAAGTTCGGTTGATTATTAAAGATACCATATAATACTGATATGCAAAAATTTTAAATTAAAGGTTACAAAATATATTATTTTAAGAATAAATCTTACATATAAAAGTATATATTGCCCCAGAAGTCTAATCATTTACAAAAAGAAAGTTCATTTGAATGAATTTTATTTTACAAATTAATTACTGTAACATAGCTTTTATTTACAAATTAATATGGGTTCGCTTCATTTATATTATTATGAAATAAAAACCTTTATAATAGAATAATTATTGTTTATAAGGGGATGCGGGGAACGGGATAGCTCAGTAGCACTTGGTTGCTAACTTCAAGGAACCGGATTTGAATCCAACTATAGCAAATAATTATTTAGTGAACCACCGGGATCCGTTCAGCTCATAAAAAAGTACCCTTAGTTGGGGAAAAATCTGTCGACCGAGCATGATTCTGACCAAATCACATCCTTGCACAACCGTTAGTATAGTAGCAGTTCTTTCTTACCAAGTACTTACCTTCTGACCCTTCAAAGGTTGTAGCTGTAATGATTTACTTATCGCTTTTACAATATAACTAGATTAAGATTCTTATTTATCAAGTTAGAGTTTTTTATTTATATATTATAAAAATATTTAAATAAAACACATTTTTCATTATAAGATAATCGTGCGACAAAACTTTGAAACATGAAACATACCCATCCTATTATTTAAATTATTTTGTTAATTGCTATTGATTATGAAAATGACAGGCTTCTCTAGTCAGGTCCTGAGCATATACGGCTCAAACACTCTCTCTGTCTCCATTGAGAGAAGTGCTGAGATATCTTGGTGCCCTGCTTTGCCTTCAACATGAGGACGGCGGAGCTTGGTTCAGTCTTCCCAAGACTAAATGTAAATACTGTGCATCAAATTTATTTATTTTATTTCATTACATATAAATTATATGAATTTATAATTTTATTAAAAGATATCATATTTGTATCTTTTTTTTCTGGTATCATTGTTATAATTTACAATTTTTTTCTGTATATATGTTATGAATGAATACTTGGAATGTTAATAATTATTACCCAAAATTGTGGTAGCTCTATTATTATTCTTTAAAAAAATCTAAAAGCTATATCTGAACGAATTCATTATTTTTACCTGTGACTACGGATAAATGATTTTAACTCAGAGATCAAGAGTAAAAACGCTAACTATCATTTGACTAAAAATAACATCAGAATAGATCTTAATGTTGAAATGTTTTTATCTAATAAAATATCCCTCTTAATAATGATGCAGTAGTTGATATTGAAAAAGTAGTAAGATGATTTTGATTGAGTAATTTCCGTGGTCAGATTTAAACCACCAGTCATTTTTTTTATTTGACTAACGTACGACAAACTCAGCTTGAGTACTTTCAAAGTAGTCAAAAGATTGGGTTAAGCATAGAAGGAACTTTATGAAAAGCAATCGAGTGACTGCCCGTCTATATCTAAAGATAAAAACATGAAAAGATCATTTCTTTATATTACGTCATTTTATATAACTGCTGATTGTATATGATGCTGATATACTTACGTATTCATTGGATACTGTTCTCATCAGAGGATATCGAAGTTCGAACCTAGAGGAAATGGCGCCGAAGGTAGACGCCCCGCAGACTATACACCGTGATCGACTATGCAAAACCAAAAGATATGATCTCCCAGCAGGCCTTCACCCTTCACCGCCTAACCAGCTTATACAGCTGACAGTCTCGTATTTATAGCAGATCTTATCCAAGCATGCTTTTTACTCTGACCTAATATATAAAAGACTTATATTTATGCCAGAGCTTCGTAAAGATTTTTATATAAGTTTCAATATAAGAGTATTTCTATAAAACTAAACATTTTATATCCGTTGTTCTGGCTCTATCTTCCAAGGTGTATATTATATTCTTCCAGTATTTTCTGAACGGCTACTTCTTTTCTTTACGATATATCTTGAAGAAAAAACATTTAAAAAATATATTTGATGTATTTTCTATTTTTTTATCATATATAAATTTGTACTAATTTGATTTTTTTGAGAAATCTTGCAACGTCCAAATTGTCCGATATTGACTTGAGGATCAAGAAACCGAAACCCACATATTTCACATAGCTAAAATCTTTTCGTGCTAGAGCAATGAAGTCCCTCCCCTAAATAAAATGTTAGAACAGCAAGATATTCTACTGTAATAATTTTAAACAATCTGAGACTTATCAACTAAAGAAACTATGTTCATATGGTGAATTCCAAACGTTGCCTGTGTAATACCAACTATATAATTATTTTTTACATGAGTAGTTTTTACTCAAACGACTGACATGGAATCCTCATACAAGACTAAAAAGACAGGAAATTGCTCGTCTATTCTGACTATTGCAACATTTACTAGACAAACGGTCTAAATTTCCAATCCATTACAAAATACTGATCTACATGACTATTATAAGGCCTATCTGGACATACGGAGTTGAGCTTTGGGGCTCCACTAAACCATCAAATTCCTCCCGAATCCAATCCTTACAGTCCAAAATCCTACGTAAAATCCTTAATGCTCCTTACTTTGTCACAAATCAAGTCATCAGGACCTCAATGGCCCATATGTTGCAGATTTGGCCAGAACCAGATACCATTTCTTTCATGATAAACTTCCCAACCACCCAAATCCACTTGTTTCTAACCTGGCTTCTCCTTCATTGCCTAATAATCCTCGTAGGCGTCTGAAAAGAAGATGGCCTCGAGATATTCTCTTCTAGAAATGTTATTGGAGTTTTATCAATGGGTAGATTCTCCACAAGTTTGTATCATGTCACTATGTCACCTACAGCAAATTTCCTTGTTATATATATTTTTATACAGTTATAAATAACAATAAATAAATTATAAAAAAAGTTTTTACTTTTACTTAGCAGTATATGGAATGTATTATAAGGAAAAGTACAGCGATCGTGAAAAATTTTGAAGGAAATGCACGATTTCAAGTCCTCCAAGTCCAAATAACCAGATCACGTAATATGGTTTGTGGACTATACACACATGAACAACTTTAAAAAAAAAATTTTGCGGGCACTTGGAATTAATTTTTTGGGGATTTTTTTTGCTTTGGTTTTCCCCCCACTTGGTTTTTTTATTTTTTTTTTTCGATTTTCTCGAAATGATATTAACGATTTTTATTATACTCCGTATATTAAATTATGATCTCTGATGTCAGCTCGGTTTTATGCTCATTGAAATAATCTACAGTACTTAAATGCTGAATATCCGAAATGATTTCTGAAGTACATTAAATTTTACTTATATAAAATAAACAACCAGTTCCCATTGTTCGAAATGATACATAATAGATAAATACAAAATAAAGAAAAATTTTATGCATAATTAAAGGGGGAAAATAGTCAAGAGCTCAAAGCGGAACCCGTACAATCTTTTCCAACCGTACATTTAAATTTAAGTTTATATTCGTTATTTTCATCTGGAGAAATCTTGAAATATGAATTTTATTTTTTAAGTGTTATTTTGAGTGTCTAATATAGGAAGAATATTATATTTTAAACCTTTTTTTTTTCCAGTCGAAGAATAGAGTAGAAAGTTTCGGATAATCTAGTATGATTTACTAAGGCTAATATATTGATTAAAAAAATAAAAGAATCATCTCAAAATCTTAATTTGAAAAAAAAAAGTAATAACATTTTGTTAAATGAAACTATCTCCTCCTTGATATAATATGTTGTTTTCAAAATAAATATGCAAAAAAAAAATTTTTGAAATAAAATTAAAATAACTTTTATTAGAGTTTAAAGAAAATTTGATGTTATGTTAATAACCCCGACCAACATTTTCTATTTCAGATAAGTTTTTTTTTCCCTCTTCTGTTATCTCCTTTTATAAGTTAAGAACTAATTTAAGAATAGGAAGTTTTCTTTAAGTTTTTGTATTTTTTAAATTAAGGAAAACAAAACTAGTCATTAGCGAAACAAAACCCTCTTAATTTGTTGCCCCTAGGAAGGAAGTAAGGGAGCGGTAAATCAGAGGGTGGGAAGTTTACTTTTAGAAAACTGAAATGGAGGATACTGGAGCGATTGGATTATCAGGATTGCATATTCATAGCTAGGAGCTTTGTTTATGCGAATCGTTTACACCTATTACCATATTGGGGCCCATTGCGACGAGCTTCAACAGTAAGTCAACTGCCCGGGGGAAGCGAGGGGGAATTTATTATCTACCGTCTTTATCCTTCTGTCATTAAAATTATTATTCCGGCGGTCATCCTTCTGCATAACGACGCGGGATTATAGAAGTAGGATCTCTGCTTCTTCAATATTAATGCGACTATACGCCAGTCTCTGAGAGGTGTTAGTTCCTTTTATATATCGTAGAAAAGTAAAAGTTATATTCTCATATATAAGATAAGAAATACTGGAAAAATTAAATTGCACGAGATTTAGTTTTTTGAGTGGCACCGATTTTTTTAATTCCTTGTGATACCTTTATTGATTACTAAAAACTTGTGTTTTAGTTGAAACCCCCATACTAGACTGAAACGACTAGAAACTGCTCGTAGATTCCGATTACTACAACACCAACTTGACAAATGCTCGCTAAACCAAAACTCGTAAACAATATGATATTTGGACAAACGGGATTTAGCTTCGGGGTTCCACCAAACCATCCGCAGTGAGCGCAATGCCTTTAGTTGGCAGCCTTATTGAATTTTTTTTTTATATATCATACAATAAAATCTTGTGCGGTATTAATACAGAACATTTTATGCTGAAAATTATCATGATATTTATTTTTTAAAATATAAACAAATAGGAAAGTCTAAATTTTTCGCTGAAGTTAAGTGGCTCCTCATCTTGACAGACCATGTCATCCAAGAGAGGTTCCGCTATGAAGTTGTGTATAACTCAGACTAATTAGATATCTCTTTAATTTTCTTTCATACAATTATTTTACAGGAAAAGCTCCAATATTAAAAATATTATATCCGTCTCTTTGCCATTACCGCTAATTATAATAGGCAGTAAATTAATTAGAAAGAAGTGGTGGAGCTGAATAAAGATAAGGGGGTATTAAAGGTTTAATTAAAAATCTCAAGGAACAGATTGTCAAGCAAATTGTACAAAGCAGGCGGAGAAAGGGAATATAAACGAGTTTCATTAAATTCTAACCCTACTGCCCTTTGATGTCCAAGTTTACACGTGTCAAATGTTTAGTAGACAACATAGATTAGTCCAACCATTGATCAAAGTAGGACGAAATTCGTAACTCCCATTTTCCAAATTATTTAACGCTTGCATCATTAATTTCGATTACTGGGCATTTCGTCCGTTGTGGAAGAAACCAAGCTCCTATTAAATTTAAGAAAGTTATTGGATTTCATCATTGGAGACTTTTTTATTTTTAATTGAATCTTGTATGGATTTACTAGTTTATTGCCTGTCCCATACCGTACATTGAGTATGGTTCTTATTGTTAACTGAGAAATACCAAGAGGACGTTTCATTATCATACTTTTCCGTTTTTATTACTCAAAATAATAGTATCGTATATTATTTTAATATATTATTATATACTATATTAGTGCCATGCTCAAAATAAATTCTAATGGTCATTTATTATCATATAAAAATGTATTAAAAAAAATGACCGTTTTATCAAATTTAAGATTTCAAAGGACAGTAAATATTTTAATCTTATTTAATACTTATAATGCTTAATAATCCCTTTAGAGCATTCTCTAAGCTTGTTTAATCGACTTCTTCAAAAAAAGCCTCAGTTAAGTTATTTGTTATTAAGAAGAATCTTGACTATCCTACGAAATTCTCGTATTTTAAGGCAAAGAAATATTCGTAATTTTAAGGCAATGCTGGAAAGAAAATTTCACAGCCGCTGAAGCAACTCGTGAAATTATTAAATATAGAAGGGATGGTGTCCTTGACCAGCGCAGTGCGCGGCGTTGGTTTGAAAAATTTAGCAATGGAGATACGACGTTGGAAAGGAAGAAGGGCTCCGGTCGACCGTAAATGTATATTGACGAGGTTCTGTTGGAAGCTGTTGAGTTAAATCTGTCCACAAGCCAGGCAGTGTGGTGTGTCGAAAGATACTGTTAGTCGCTACTCTCCATGAGGTGAAAAACAGCAGTAGACTGGTCCCTCACGAACTTACTCCTCAGCAATCAGCAATCACTTTCCGTCGAAACTAAGAAAAGATTAAAGAAATTCATGGGTCCAAACTCCTACCTCATCCACCATATGGTCCAGACCTTGCACCATCGGATAACTACTTGTTTTAATCCATGGCCCATTAAGGGAAAAATAATTGATAATTTTGCGAAAGTTAAAATTGTGGCCCATGAGTTCTTTGACAGCTATCTCAAAGAATGGTATCAGTGTGGGATCGAGAAATAGGCTGACAGATGTCTAATTACGGTAGATAAGAATGGACTATACTGTAAGTATTATTTGTATTTTATATCAATGTTATAATAATACTAATATTTAGTTGAAAAAGGGTATTTTTTTTTTTAATACACCCCATTATTATACCTTCTGGGAAAATTAAACAATACTAAAACTTCAATCATTCTTTATTTACTCACTACAGATATATAATGATACATAACATCTATAAATAAAATATACATTTAATAATAAGCATTTGTGAAAGATAGTGTTGATGTAATAATATTTACTTTAAAATAAACGAGAAATATATTTTGGAAGCCGTAAAAAAAGTGTAGTTTTACGGTAGAACAATGGCATTATAAGGTACATCCTGACTTGATTATTTTTGCAGTAAAATTAAAAATTATTCCTTAACTTAAAACACCCCAATTCTTAACTTAGGAACCCTTAAATAATACTGTATGGGAACTCTTTTGCGTCTTAGCTAAATGTACTTTACATACCTCGGACCAGCTGTGACGTAAGAAGCTATTTAAACACAGACACTCAAATGATATTGAACTTGTTGATCTGAGTTTTTGATAAATGAAATAGCATCACTTCCATATTTGTCTCAAAATTGCAGAGAACAGTTTAATATTAATTAAAAACCATTATTATGGTGGAGGGAGGTCGCTATTGTACTATCTCACGAACCCTGGTTCCACTCCCGCTAATTATTTATTTAGTTATATAAGCCGTGAAACGACTACAGATAGGCAGATCTATGGGCACACCCAGCCTGTATTATACTTGGGAAAGACAAGCAGTTAAAAGTGATCCGGACCAATTAACTTCTGTTTTTCTCGAACAGAAACAGTCCTTTTTATAAAGTATTGAACTTCTTCAAGGGTTGTATTGTTGATTATAATAATATTGTTTAATTATAGAATTTTTATCCTTCGTTTGATTTAAAAAGGTGTCTACATGAATTTTCTGAAATTATTGTTAAAGCTCTCTTTAACAATGGTAAAAAAGTTCTGCGTTTTTTTTTTCTTTAAAGCCAGGAAAAAGAGTGTAAAAGAAGACCAGAATTTAGAAGATTTTACTCTATCCCTCCGGTTTCTCATATTTCTTAATATAAGGATACTCTTTGTTATGTCACAATTATCCATAATGACTTTTATTTACATTATATATTCAAGACCTACTAAAGCGTAAATAGTCAAAACTGAAGAAGAATTGGGCGATGCCGCTAAATCGGACTAAGAAAAAATTATATTTCTCATATTTCATTGAGTACTTCTAACTGAATACTATCATTAGATTAATATTCATGCGTAGATCCTTCATAAGTTATTGCCACATTATAATATTCAAAATATATGTTTTCCTAATCTAGTTCTAAATTTTAATTAATAAATAATTAAAAAGTATATATTGCAGTGTCGTATGGTATATAATTAAATGTATAGGCAGAATTTTTTGTTATATCAATGTAGTTTTTTTCCATTTTTATTGTACTATTAATGAAGTACGCAGTTCTTACGTTGAGTTATTGAAGAGCTTGAGACTTATAACCGCAAATTTTGATTTATCCTTAGTTATATGTTTATCGTTTATAGTTGCCCACGCTCATCAGAAAAGGGGGTTAATAGTTAAAGGAAAATAATAAAAAAATAAATAAAAAAATGTGTAATCGCCAAAAGGGAAAAAAATACAAAACAATTAAGAATAAATTGCTCCTTATGCGCCACGTTATTTTTTCCTTGGAAATAACGAAAACCACGAAACAATACGCCCACAATATACCCTTACATAAATAATAATCGAACTATAACCACTGGCGAATACCTTTACATGTATACAACAGAAAACCTTGGGGGTGTTACCTTCCACCTGTTGAATTATCGACATTTTAAAAATTCCAATCGTTTTCATAATTGTGGCTTGTCATATTCTTGTCCCGAACCATTAAATTGTATTTAAACAATTATTTGACCTAAGTCTAATGGTTTAACACTCGCTTTCTAAGGGCGTATAAAGGATGGATGACCCCTACAGCTAGCAGAGGTCGTCTTCGACAAACGCACTTCTGGAATGTTAGGCCCCGATGAAGGGCTCAGTCACCTGTACGTAATCGGAACTTCGGAGCGGCCGCCTGCAGGTTTGGTCTTCAGTGCCGACCCTGAAAGGCCATAGTACATGGATCTCGGCCACTTTGTCGCTTCCCTCCAATACGTCGGTAGTTCTCATTGATTTAAATGGAATTGACTCCAAAGGGGAAGGTACAGTAATGGAATTTGACCACTCAATCAAAGGAATTGGATGAACCTTTCATTGTGTATTAATAACAAATTATTATTTTCATTAGTGGTCAATCCCTATTTAAGTTTGAAAAATCATCAATAAAAATATTATATAT
>NW_027108888.1:521359-523508 GCF_000696795.3 Halyomorpha halys | reverse complement strand
AGTTTCCATAAAACATGGTTTTAAAATCAATGAGTTAACACAATATTCTAAATAAATAACGATGTTGTTTTTGTTTTCTTACTCCCGAAGATAAGGAAGCTTTAAAAAAATTATATTCCCAGAATCAAAGATTTTTATCAGCATTTCACGCGTATGCCACCAACAAATAAATTTGGTTTCGTTTTTGTCAGTCTGCCCATGTGGAGTCTAAATTGTGTTCCGACATAATTAACCGAGCGAATTTTATACGATTTGATGAATTTTTCAGGGATCAGGCCAACACTAATCCTAAACTATACTTCCAAGTTGGTTCAATTAAAGCCACTTTTGATACATAGGTCTACCGGGAAAAATACTTTTATGATATGGATAATCGAAACTAGTAATGGAATCTGAAAAATATATATATATTTTTTTTTTTTTTCAGATTCCATTACTAGTTTAGATTATCCATATCATAAATGTATTTTCCCCGGTAGACCTATGTATCAAAAGTGGCTTTAATTGAACCAACTTGGAAGTATAGTTGGGGATTATTATTGGCCTGATATAGTTTATACTAAAATTTACTAAAGAATTTAGAAGTTACTTAATTAAAAAAAAATAAATTACATTTAATTATTGGAACATATTCTGTTATTATGTTAACACGCTGCATTAATACAATGATTAATGTGTTTTTTCATGTTGGCCTCAAACCGTTATTACACGAGTGGCAATTTTCTCCATTTAATTGGCTCCGTGCCCATCAATCCGCAAATTGGCGTAAAAATGGACAATCCAATATATTTTACAAGTCTCTTCCTCTATCTCCCTTATCTCACGCAATAGCAACGAATCGGTGACAGTGCAAAAACCCATTCCTCTCATATATTTTCCAATCAATTTCTCTTTTCCATGTTTTTGCTGTTAAAAAAAAAAAAAAGAGAGAGAAAAGAGAAGTGAAACAAAACGCGATCATTATTACGAACACTCTCTAATCATAAACGATAACAAAGAGGAAATATAGCAATATAATTGCTTATATTTTATTGTTTTTTTCATATAGTTCAGATGGATTTGTTTAGTTCTAATGACATTATAATCCTTATCCTTAACATTTTAGGATACACATCCGCCGAACCAGAGGTTAATTGCGATACAGAATCAATTCAATATTGATATCGCATTACTCCTATTATATTTAGTCCACTGATAATAGTTATCGCATTCTAGCTTGTCACTTTGTAAACAGTTAGGGCTGGGACACGAACCATCTTGTTTTACCCTTAGAGGAACCCTTACAGCTCCAGATGGGAAATAGTCACTTGAAGGGAATGGTCCTTTAGTTTAGAAGAACTTTCCTTAGCTCCACCTCCTTGGATTACATCCACCTAAGTATTGTTCACGCCACACATCATATAATATACAGCTTGGGAAACTGTCGCACAAGCCTTGGCTCTGTCTATTCCAAAGTCCTGAAGACCTCAGACGTAGAATAGTGTTAGACCCACACCTCTCTACCAGTTCTTTCTTACGAATTCTTACCTCACCCCACCTCCTGCATTGCAGATATATACTCCCTAAATTGGAGACAGGCTCAATCTCTATCTGACTCTGATTTAAGATTTAAGTTAGATAGATGCTCCTGATGTGTGCATCCCGTTACTATCCATGGCCAACAAATAGGTGCGATTCGGTTGGTTATAGATAGTTGGGAGAGGGACCCCCTATTTCTGGCCGTAACTCTTTAGTAAGATTTTATTTTAACTAAAATATAATCAAATAATCATGATTATTTTATTTATTTATATAAGGCAATTCACAACGAAGGTGATGTTTGCCTAGTTATCTATAGATGACCCACATATTCTAACCATGGTTGGAGGTCAAGTTTTCATTTTTTGGGACCGCCTTTTAATGAAAAAGTTAACCCCCAAAACCCCAGCCTGGTTCGAACCGGCTCCGCCCGCAGATCTTAAACTGACCTGTGCCTAACCAACTGAGCTACGGATGGCCGAAAAATCATCACTAAAATACAGAATTCGTAGTGTAAGATATACTTTATTTCAAAGATTTATAGACTAAGGCGTACAAAATGTTAAATGTTTCTGTTGAAGATTAGTAATACAGTCTGGCATAATTGGGGGTAATAAATATTAGTGTTCCA
>NW_027108888.1:507240-519031 GCF_000696795.3 Halyomorpha halys | reverse complement strand
TTCTTTGAACTCTTCTTGTATTAAGCCAAGCTAATTTCTTTTTGATGAAATAAGAATTATAACTCTTCTATTCAAAGGAGCGGGCCTGCTCAGTGCTAAGGCGCAATACTACCAACTTCAAGGACACGGATTTAAATCCGGCTGTGGCTGATTATTATTTATTCTGTTACTGCAACCGTGAGTCAAGCCATGGGTTCGGAACCCTTTCGTGGTCCACCCTGTCTCATGAAGGTGGGTAATCTTAGTTGGAGAAAAACCTGCGGTCGACCGTGAATTCTGGCCAATCACCTACTTGCACAACCTAGTAACAGTACTTTCTTACAAAGTGACCCTGACCCCTGACCCTTTATGGGTTGTAGTGGTATAGATTTTTATTTTAATTGTTCTTTTCAGCAGGTAGTCAGCTAATTTCTATTTTGCATTTCATATATTTATTATTGGTCCTGATGATTATGTCTTACTTGTTTATGAGATTGGAGTGATATGAATTTAAATGTTTATATGTCTGATTGTTTTTTTTTTTAATAAGCCGATTCTTATATTTTTATATGGTGATTATTACTTTTAGATTTTGTTTGAAATTATTTTCCGGTGTATGATTTAAGGTGTATTAAATATGAATATATATCCTGTTTGCCTTAAAAGAGTGGTGGGAGCAGTTTAGATTGCTCGCTTTTTTTTTATGTATTACTGTATTTGTGTCAGTTAACCTCGGGATAGATACTGTTTAGAGATTCTAAAATAGGTTTTTCTGCAATTCTTTTCACAGTTAAGTAAAGAATTTTTTTTTCATTGTAGGACACGACTATGACAACAGTAAAGTCTGGGAACGCCGTAACAACATAATTGTATAATTTTTTACTGAATTTCCAAAATATATATTACTAACAATCAAGAAACTAATTATCTATATATATATTTAAAAAAATTATCTGTTATAGATGTTCAAGATTTGATTGAGACGATCATCGCTAAGACGACATATATCCTGTGAGTGCTAATCATATTAAACAACCACTTGTAAACATAAAAATGTCGGTCCCTTTTACAAACGTGTTTTTTTTAATTCCATTTTTGATAATCTAACTTTCTTGTATTTCTTCTTTTTCATTTTTCTATATTTTTTCTTTTGTAAACGTACTTTGTTTGTAATAAAAAATCAGATCCATTTTTGAGAACTAATGTTTATCAACACTGGTGATGCCTCAATCAGCCATCTATTTTCTGCTAAACTCGTTTAGTAAAAAAATCAATTTTGATGTTTTTAGCAAAACGTTTTTAATGTAAAATGATAAATAATATTTATATTTGATCTGAAACTTCCAACACATTACAAAAGACTGATCTACATGACTGTAATTAGGCCAATCTGGACATATGGAGTTGAGCTTTGGGGCTCCCTCCACTAAACCTTCGAATTTCTCTCGTATTCAATCCTTACAATCCAAAATCCTTCTTTGTCACAAATAAAATCATACATAAAGACCTTAATGTTCCCTATGTAACCGATCTAGTCCAAACCAGATATCATCCTTCCGTTATAAACTCTCTAACCACTCAAACCCCTTAGTTTCTAATCTTGCATCCTCTTCCATTCCTGACAATCCTCCGAGGCGCCTGAAAAGAAGATGGCCACGAGACCAGCTAATGTAAAATGTCATTAGAGTGCTACCAATGGGTAGTTTCTCTACACGCCTGTTAACTTAGATCAGATTTACTAAATGTATTATAATGTACAGTTGTAAATAGCAATAAATAAATATTAAAAAAAATATATATTTTGGTCAGTTATTTTTTGATTTAATTATTATTTGACTTTACTTCTCAAAATATGAATTTTTCAATTCATAAATTGATTCTTTAAAAGTTAGTTACGTTTTCTAAAATATGTTAATAAAAGAAATTAAAATAAAATATAACTAAAGTAATTTTTACTACGGAAATTCAATTTTTTATGAACCAGTTCAATTTACACGTCAATAGAAGGTCCAATCAATAAATAACAGGATAGTTAAGTACTTTTTAACTTAATTATCCTGCATATATAATTTTGGGTTGATATAGAGATGGTGAATTTTGCTGATTGTTCAAAATTGTTAATATAAATTTGGATCAAGTTAATTCCATCAAAATACTTTTTAACTTAATTATCCTCCTTATATAATTTTGGGTTGATATAGAGGTGATGAATTTTGCTGATTGTTCAAAATTGTTAACATAAATTTGGATCAAGTTAATTACATCAAATTTAAACCTGATTACGTTTCCAAAAATACCATCAGAAAGCATTTTCTGGATAAGTAAGTTGTTTTAGTGCTTACTCTGGGCAAAAGTTGGAGTAAGCTTGTTTGAAACTGTTGTTATCTTCCTTGTACTTTTGCAGGACTGATTCATACGGTACCGCAAAGAGTTCTCGACGGGAAAATTGTTTTACATCACCGTATTCGAAACTTATTTCAGATTGAAGCATTATTCTCCATGTCTTATTTTGCTGTCTTTTAAGACTTTGTTGTTGACAATAATTCAAGCAAAGTTGTTTAAACAAAACTTACTTGAATATATCAATTTTTTTGTCTGTTTATCCTACAATTTAATAATATTGTGTAATAAATGAGTGGTCAACAAAGGCGTTGACTAGTGTTAACCATTTTTTAAGTTTACGGAATTTAAAAAAATAAATAAACGCATTTAAATTATTCCAAACTGAAACTATAGCATTTTCTTTTCTTTTAGACCACTATCCCTAGTCCGGGATTTTCCCAGGGCACTAAAACTCAGTGTTGCCAAGACTATACATGGTTTTCAAGACTTTTTTTTTTTTTTTTATAGAGTTGTAAGAATTTTGAAATAAAACTTGGTAGGGCTTAGTTATGCTGAATGGTCGACGTCTTTTGGTGGCCAAGACGTCTTTGTAACATTTTCCAGATCTCAAGCAAACTTAGGTCTGGAATGTCATAGGAAAGTGGTATATTTTTCGGTACCTCGCGTCGCAAACCATAAATTGCTAAAAATTACAAATATATTCATTTTAAAAAAATACAACTTCTTGACCATTTGCAGAAATTTGAACAAACGCACAGAATAAAACCATTTGAGATGTCCTATTTCAGAAAGAATCCGACTCCATTGAGTGAGATGAGGAGACTGAAGTGCCTATAATAATGGATTCTTATGATCAACGATCTAGTGTTAATGCCCAAATCTCCAATGGAAAAGAGTATTTTCATTAGAAACTTAAATTTATAACGATTTTATATCAGCTATTGTCCGATCCGATGCGTCCATAACGCATAAATAATTTGTTACTATTGAAAATCAATAATTATTATAATCTGTCATCATGACAGGTAGTTGGTTTACGTCCGATTCGGATATTTAAATTATGTGATGGATTCATAGGAATAAGTGTCAAGCGATTTTGTAAACGCTTGTCCAATATTCCGCATGATTTTCCCGCAAACCGTTCAAAACAGTAACTTATACCTCGCGACTTTTGGCGATTTACGCCTTCAATACGCGGTGAATCGGGTAGAATAAAGGATATAAAACCTTTAAGCCGTATTTAAAAAGAACTAGAGGAAGTGGAATCAGGAATCAAATCAATATAAGGGAGTAAAAGAGTTCATGTTTATTAAAATATAACTTCTAAAATAGTCAGGTTATCTCCTAAGGATGGGCGATACAAGAGTAGCTAAAAGTTATGTGCCCCAGACGAGGTGCACTTAAGAGGTTCCCAAAACAAAATGGCAGGACAGTGTTAGAAATGACCTACGAATGTTGGATATTGATATCTACATGGCAAACGATTAGACCCAGTAGAAAATACTTCTTGTGTTGACAAGGAAAAGCTATACGCGCTTGTATCAGGAAAAGGAAAAAGATAAAGTCATTGTAGAATTAGATTTTTTTTTTTTAAAGAAATCTTCATTGAAAATCCCTCCTTCTATTGTAAGTTACAGAGTTAAGTGCACTGGAGAAGATTAAGAAATAGAAATCACTAACAAAATTCCGAAAACTCAAAAAAAAAAGTGTTATTCCTCTTGAAGGAGTTTTCTATATATATTGATATGTATTGACCTTTTGACAATCCTGGGTATTATTAAGGTGTTTGACGAAACACCTTAATGACGATAGATGACGATCTGCCCCTATACCTGGTCAGGGTATCATTCTAGGAACCTTTTAGTGCGTCTCCGGATATGAAAAAATGTTAAGTTTGCCACATTACCAGAGTCCCCTGAGAAAATTAGATGTGCTAACCTTTAAGTGTTTTAACAAAACCGACAGGTTTTGACGATGGACCAGAAACAAATTAAGCAGGTGCAGACCCTTCCTGGACATCAAATTTTCAAACTTTCTCACCACGGGCCTGGGGAGGGTGACGCTTACGTCGGGAGCGTTCTGTCACCTATGGGGAGTTCCAAAAGGGAAGTGGGAGAAAAGGATTAGGG
Organism: Halyomorpha halys; assembly: GCF_000696795.3. Taxonomy (NCBI): domain Eukaryota; kingdom Metazoa; phylum Arthropoda; class Insecta; order Hemiptera; family Pentatomidae; genus Halyomorpha; species Halyomorpha halys. The sequence goes on along the minus strand of NW_027108888.1, from coordinate 514,580 downwards.
CAACAAGACCAGTAAAAAAGGGAGGAGTCAAGAGGAAGGCTGAGACGAGATAGGACCAGACTTCAGAAGCCAGAGCAGAGCAAGATGCACTTCGACAAGACGAAGTCGTGAGAAGGGCCACGAGACGTGGACATCCCTTAAGAAAAAGACGACACTTACGGAACTACATTCCATGGCATGAATCATTCAAATCAACAGCTATAAGTGTAAAGTAAATAATAAGTAATGTAATAACCGATATTTTATGGCAACCATTTGTTTGAATCATTACAATCATTTTAATCATAGTAATAAATTGTAAATAAATACTTAGTTTCTTTATGTCGTTTATATACTATTATATAACTCAATATACCACCCTTTATTATACTATACAATTAATGGTAACAACATTTTATAAATATAAAGGTATTTAATTGGCAAACTGGTAAACACACAAATAGCCTTTGGAAAAGAATCCAATCATAATGATATTTTTTTAGGACTCAATATACAATTAATTGATAACTTATTTTTCTATAATTGCCTTCAGCGATTATCCTGGCATCCCGATTAAATCTCAAGGCAGTACATAGCAATATTGTAAGTCAAAAGACTAAGGACATTGAGTGCCTTAAATTGAACACTGTTAAAAACTGAAAGTTTTTCTCAGAAATTCTGTTTTTATAATTCCTTTAACCAAATCTAAAATGAAATACACACAGTTTGTTAGAAGAACCATTTCAAATTTATTATGTTATAACGATTCTAAAATACACCTTTTTGGACTCATACCTTTCTCTCCATCCGTAGAAATGTTATAAAATATTGCATCAAAAAATACTTTTGATGTACTGTTGCTAAATATATTCTGGTTTACATTTTGGTAGAATGAAACATGTATGATGTTGGAACCAATAATCGGTTTATTCCTGGAACCAAGGGAAAATAATTGAACAAAACATTGGAACATTCTCAATAAACAGTCAATAATCCAATCTGACGGAGTTATCTTTTGAGAATTAATTTTAATTTAGAGTTTATTTTCTCTAGAAAAGTTTAAATTATATTACATTGGATTGTTGTATATTATTTTAAATATGTCAAAACCAGTTCAACTGGGAGAAACAACTCACTTAATGTATTCTTCAAAGCTTCTTTATAAACTTATGCAGTGTAAAGAAAGCAAGTTTTTGTAATTTAATCCGATTCAACTTCATCTCCTTCAAACTTTATCGCTAAGTTATGCTGAATTTGTTTCTGTTTTTAGATTATCCAAGCGGCAGCTTGTTAGGTTTCTTTTTTGAAAGATGGATAGTTAAAAATACTACAACATAATGATTGTCCAGAAAGAAACTTTAACAACATTTAATTAGATACATATATATCATTATTAATTTAGGTAGTTGTTTATGTATACAATTAACAACTGCACAATTTTTATTTCTATTTTTTTTTCACTTTCAGTCACCAATATATCCAATATAGGGATCGGGATCTTAAAAAAATTTAACTTTGATTTATTGACACATTTTGTATATGTTGTATTGTATGTTTGTGTATAGATAAATAACACATTTTGAAGTCCCTGTATTTTTAATTAATAAATAACGATTTAAATATCTTAAAGTTTCCTCTTCCCGTTTTAAGCTAATATTTCAAAAGTGATATAGGACCGTCGCTCTCCGGGGGTCTTAGCGGGGCGGATCCTACGGGGAAGGATTGCCTTTTTTTGTGTTATGATCTCCTTTGGTGAGATAGCGACATGTCGTACATCAACCAACCTACTCGCTATGATTGTCTGTTTGAAAAGTCAGATAAATAAGGCTACCATGGCGGGAGTGGAGGTTTCATGCCGTTTTTCAATTTCAGATGCGTTTTATATATTGCTCGCGTTTTATATATATACCCCCCATAAAGCTATTTGAGTTCAATAGATCCTGAGATGCAGTTATTTTTAAAAACAACAACATTTTTTGATCAAGTTTAATAAATTATTTTAAAAATAGCCGAAATAATTCTTCATTGTATTTTCGGATTTTACTCAAAATCATTAAAAAAAGTCAATATATAAATATTTTCAAATATAAAATACTTTATGTATCTTAAAATACTGTCAACAGTTTAGATAATTTGTCTTGTGATATTTACATGTTGGTGGAGAGATTATTCATTGGATTTCTACGGGAAATGTTATGACTTGGTTAAAATTGCGTACACATTGTTACTAAGAGCTAAACATAATTCATAAATTATGTATTCAAAGCTTTTGTAATCGGAGATTCCTCGTTCACTAATGGATGTTGGATGTTAAGCGTTATCTGTTCGTGAAGTGAACTCTATCATTAATACCTTTAACAGCAAAACGTGCTAAATCAAGGATTTATCCATGTTTTGTTCCCGTTGTCGATTTATTAGCTTATCAGATTGTATCGTTTATTATTTACTAGTGCGCATTCCCGTGCAAAGGAAGGTTTTTATCACTCCGTTTCATTTTAGTAATAATTTTTTTTCAACCAATTAGAATCCGAATTTTTGGAAATCCTATCTTATTCCTGCATAAGGAGAACCACCATTAATAATTTTAGCTTCATAGAGATTATCATTTTTGGTAAAAAGTAATCAATAATCCAGTGAGTGAGAGTTGTTGATATTTTTTACCGATTTTCAAGTGTTCTTCATGTTAGCTGGTAATAAGGTAGTGGGGATCGGGTATTTCGGGCGAAATGCCTTAAAGTTATACGTGGAGTGCTAGTACAGTGTCGCACTACTCCTTCAACTAATTTTGTTATTTAATCCTTAGACACTTTTTCTATTACTAACAAGTAATTATTTTTCCTTAGACTTTAAATTTCAGAGCATAAGCTTTGGTGTCCAGGATAAATGGAGTCCTGGGATAAATATAATTTTTGGATTTTGTTTTTGGGACCCGGGGAAATCATTTCAACCCGGGGTGGGTTATTAGAGCTTTAGAACACAGAAGAAAACCAAGGTAGAGTTATTTTTGAGGCTTGAGATGGACATAACTTTCAAATTGTAATTAAACAAACTTCAAATTCGTTCTACATGACTTCTCTCGGATAACGAGTTTGAAGTTTGCTTATCATGTTACGTTATTCATTGTTATGTACGACATGTCACAGCCTCTTAAGAGGAGATCATAAGACAAATAAAAAGCAATTCTTCCCGACCAGACCCGCCCCACTAAGACCCCCAGGAGTGACGGTCCTATATCACTTTTGAAATATTTGCTTAAAACGGGAGGAGACTTAAGATAGTTTAATCGAGCAATATTTTAAAAGCGCCAGAAATTGAAACAGCGTGAAAAATACTCTAACCAGCGGAACGGTCCCTTCACGTTCCATCAATTCCTTGGAGTAGTCATAGGCTATAGCTAGACTATACAACCTTAGCTGGACTCATATAAATATTTTATAATGCCACAAAGCAATCAAAGGGAAAAGAAACACTTTAGTACATATAATATATAACATTTTATGTATTAATATGTATGCACTATTATATTATTCTTAATGAAGGGTACGAAAAAGAAATCACAATACAACCTTTTGGTAGGTATATAGATCATCATTTTCCAACTTGAACCATTAAACGTCTGTCTAATTTGTATAAATTGAAAAAAAAACATTTACATTGCTTTATCGTCTATATATTACTTTTTTGCAATTTTCCCGTCGGTGATAAGTGCTTAAGTTTTTACCCATTTTAAAGTTTACGACTTAACTTTAAGTAGGTTAGAATTGGTAATTACGAGTAAGGAAAAAAATATGACTCACTGACTAATTTTTTTAATTTGAAATGTATTTTTTAGGGGTGTTAATTTTTCTAAACATTTTTTATGACGTTTAACAAAATATTATACAATTACGGATATTTTTGACTCTTTTGAATGAAATGGCCGTTTTTGGAAGGCAGTTTGTATATTGGAAAGTAATGATCCCAAATAAAAAAAAAAAAGGCAATAAAAGTACAAACATTTCTGTCAAACCTACACTTTTGTTTTTATTAAGTAAAAATTGGGGGGGAAAATTGCTTTTAATCTACAAAAATCTAACTTTATACGTATCAAATGTCGCTAAATCAAAACATAGGTATTACAATACCTTGGGATCAGTCGGTCAGTAACTTTAGTCTAGAAATGGACAAATATTCAACGTTTTCAAGCACATGCAAAACAATTTCAAAAGACCTAAGACCATTTGCATCAGCTGAATGATTAATTTTTAACTATATTACCTATTGCCCACAACTGTGTGGCTGATTGTAATATCTATCAATAAATAAATCTATCAAATAAAAAAACAAAAGATTTTAACTGAATTTTTTGAAATCCAAGATTTTGGTATAAAATCTAAATCTATTAATTCAAAAAACTAATTGAAAAGTTTTAATTTTTCTAAATGAGTTAACCTTTAATAGTATTTTTCCTAAATGTAGTAAAAATGTATTTAGCATTACCGTGAAGTATGCCTCTATATACTTTTTCTCTCTCACTACCATTTCCGACAACCCCTTTAGACAAAACAATAGGAGACTATGACAAAACATAGCGATGTTTTGTATTGTTTAGTGAAACAATACAATTACATACGTACCAAACATATATTATTAGACAAAACATAAACTAAACTTGAAACCTAAATTATAATAATGAAATTTGTTATTTAATATACTTTTTTTTGCAAAAAATAAAAAAAAAACAACCATAAAAACAAAATTGCTAAAACAAAAATTTATACAAAAAAAATTTTTGACATGTGATTCCCAAGTTCAAATTGTTATTTATTACATAAATATTTTAACAAGTAAATTCATACACGAAACCGACGTATTAATACTTATATAACATATATAAATAGTGATTTAATTAATCGTAGAAATGTAATTAGTGTTCAGGAATTTACCCAGGCGTTGTAAATCTGGACTACCTAGGTCGGGAGTGATAACAGAAAGTTTGGACCATTAAGTGTTCAAAGTATTCAAGTTATGCGGCGGGCAGAAAGTTATTACCCTAAGTGCTCATGACAATCCCGGACTAAAGGAACATTCCAGAGGACAAGTTGGTCCTTACTACCGAGGCAGAACAGCCGCCTGTAAAGGTACTTGCCAGGTGTTACCATCTGTTAGTACCGCCACAAAAGGAGCTGTAACCGTTAAGTATTGTCTTTAACAGGGGGCGTTTTCGGTTACGTCGAACATTATGGTCAGTCTGTTACTACTGCAAGATATTACGTATTACGATACAACTTTTTGTTATACATACAGATCACATTTCTCCAGCTTAAACCCAAAAACATCTGTCAAATACGACTTGCAATTATAAATTGATACAGTAAGAAACTGTTTATATTATTTTATCGTCTAAACTCAACTTTTTAGAATTTCCCTTTCAGCTGTAGGCCAACATCTACATTTTTTGAAAAATTTTAAAGTTCATAAGTGGTTAAAAATTGTGCAACTAGGTTAAAAATTGTGATGAAAATATGACTAAATTTGTAAACATGGTTTATATAGAAGAGAGATTCGAAATGAAAGGCATTCATTTATAACTCAAATTTTACTTAATGTTACTGGTTCTTTTACATAATTAGACATAGTTATTATCTTCAATAATATAATGAGTTGTAATGAAAAAAATTTACGTTTTTAAAATTTCATTATTTTAAAATGGAGGTTTCCTCGGAACAGACCTCATAGTTTTTTTTTTTTTTGGTACACTGCAGGATGGAATTTATATTTTCTATGTTCGACTGATTTGAAAACCAAAACAAAAGTAAAGATACCGTGTAAAAACTAATACACTTTTCGTTGATTTTCACTAAAGTCATCTAAACATTTATCCCCACTCAAAGTTACTATTTAACTAGCCTACACCGGAAAATATATTTTTTGGCTTTAGAGGTACAAATGCCTATACAATTATCGTTCTCTCATGCTTTTTTACAGTCCTGTAAAGTAAAATAAAGTAAAATTCAATAATTAAAAGTTTTTTTTATTTAATATTTTTTTTATTCTATCATTTTTCCTCTGAAAATCAAATTTTAAGTTTTCCATTTGAAATTTTTAGTTATCTGCGTCAGATGTAACATAGGGGCAGTTAACATTTCTATATAATATGGTAACATTCATGCTTTAACAAAAGCGCCTATATACTCCGAATTTCAGAATACATTATGTATTATAATGTGTTCCGGGAATCGAGAGAATTCTAGTTAACAGAATGGGTGTGCTTACATGATGTTGTCACTTGTGACAGAGGCTGTAGTGCTCTGAAAATAGGCCATACTCGTTTCCAGCCTAGCGCAATATACATTGGCAAATATTTGCTTCCAATGCTTACTTTAGTATTTGATATAAACAGATTTAATGATTGTCAATAACGTACCAGCCATACTAATCGTCCAACTATGTAAGCAATAAGTAATTGTTATTAGGGATTGCGGAAATGATATTAGCCATTGTGATTGCAATTATGGTCAGAAATTAAAATTTATACTCTACAACGTCTTACTGCAATATTTTAAATGTTATTGAGAACATATTTTTGTTTATCATTACAATGGTTTGATTATATTAGTAGTCTTAAAACATATATTAGTAATCATTACATTACAAAAAAATTGCTTAAGTTAATTCGGAAAATATAAGAAGAAATCAATGCCTGCTATTTTGACTGCCGATCATCTATAAAAACATTTTTGATAACATATAATATAAAATATTCAATTGTTCTAATTCTATAATTAAGTTTAATCTTTCATAATGACTATATAATGCTTCAAGCAATTTACTAAGCTTATCTTTTTTCATGATAAAAAATATGCTAACTATATATTTGAAAGTGATTTTCACCATTATTCCTGATTAGGAAAGAATATTTTTTATCAAATCATCAAAGGCTAATCCTGCTAATGATACTGATAAATGTCCACCTAGGGGAACCCTAAAAAGCTGCCTGTATAATTCAACATTGTACTAAAGATACAATATTTACAATACATTTTTAATCCCTCTAAAAACAATTTTTTATTCTTTTTATTAGTATTTAATTGGATACCTTCTCACTCATCACTAATGAATTTAAGGGGGGTATTTGCAAATGAGACGTCTTTACTTATCATATTCTTTGATTTTTATTTTAATAAGTTTCCCTTTAATTTCAATTACTTTTTTGATGTCGATTTTTAATTCACATCCTTTTATACGTTTATGAAACGTTTTTTAATATTTGATATTAGTTTATAATTGACTATAACTCCCGAAAGGAAAGTCCTATGCGGGAAAGGATACAGAAAGATGGAAAGAAAATTGATAGAAGTTAATTTAGTTTAGTCAACTAT
>NW_027108888.1:504273-506746 GCF_000696795.3 Halyomorpha halys | reverse complement strand
AAAACGTTATGAAAAATTTAATAAATAAATTTTGCAACCATCTTAGGATGGACCGTTATAAACTAATATAAATTTTTAAAAAAAGTTTCATAAACATATACAAGAATGTGAATAACGACATCAAAAATGTAATTGAAACTAAAGGGAAACTGATTAAAATTAAAATCAAAGAATATGAGGTTATGACGTCTCATTTGCAAATATTCCCCTTATATGAAACACTAATAAAAAGAATAAAAAATTGTTTTTAGAGGGATTAAAAATTATTGATCATGAGAGTTTAAAAATATGTCACTTAGATTTACTGAACAAAATGAAAATATAAATTTAAAAATAACAGGAATTACATTTCTTATTCCTTATACTTTATTATTTTTGGAGGTTCTTTCAAGTAAGCATTCAACACACTAATTATATTTTTTATGATCATGGCCTAATATGTGAAGTACATATCTAGGTCTTTTATTATTTGATAATACGTTTTATTCAAAGCTATATTATTATAATTATAATATTATGCTATTTTTAACAGTTAATAGAGTTCTGAAGTTATGTTCCACTTTATTCCTAAATACATGAATTATAATTCTCTTTGTTATAAAAATATATATTACCACCTTGTTTTTAAAAATAAGTTATGTCACATAATATGTTATTTGACAGTGATATCGTTAAAAGTATCCTGAAATTGTGCTTTTATGAGCCCCAGATAGAATATCAAGGATATGGATATGCTTAAGAAGAGACAGATCTCACTCGGTATTATGCTACAGTTACCCTGAAGGGCTGTGTTGTACAAAATATACAAAAGGTTTGAAAAGGTGCTTTTAGTATTGAAAGGGGATCTGGCACTTTGTAATAAGGCTAAGGGTCATCATTGAGGACTTACTGGAGTCTCCATTTTCACAGCCTCACCTCTCGAGGATTACTTTTCTGAAATACCGAACCTGAGACAGTCCCTTTACAAGGATATAGCGTTTTCTCCACTTCTCGGTATGCTGAGGTAGTGTTTTTGTCTTTGGTTACTACATGAATGTGAGTACTGTTTCCTTTCTTTCTCTCTCTTTTTTTTTTTTAAATAATTAAATGAAATACAAAAAGGAAGGATGCCCAAAATAAAACATAAATAATAGTATAAGAGTGAACAGATAGAGGTAGTGAAAAAGTAAAAATACTTAAAAATTAAAATTTCTGATAACTTATTAACACATGATAGCTTAGAGAGCGGTGAGCCCAGTGGTAAGTCACTGTATAACTAATTCCAAGGAACCGGGTTCAAATCCGGCTGTGGCAGATAATTACTTTCTGTTTTACTGTAGCCGTGAGTCAGCCCTGTGGGTACCCTTTTTCCTTCTTTTACTGGCACAACAGGCGCATGAAGCTGCCCTTGGCCTGCTCAACGGCCGCCAACCATCTTTTTCTATCTTCTGTAAGGGTAACTGGGATCCTCAGTTGTCGCAGATTCCTCACAGCATCCCTCCATCGACCTTCGGCCTACCACGTTGCCGCACACCATCCGGAACGTAAGTGTACAGTTTATGAGCCACTCTTTCCTAGCTCATCCTCACTATAGAGCCCAAAAAGTTCACCATTTTTCCACCTTCGCCAATTACCATTCTCGCATACGGTCCTTAAGATTCTCCTCTGAATTACTCTTTCAAACCTGTTTAGCAGGTTAATGCTTTTATTGCTCAGGGTCCACGTTTCTCCACCGTATGTGGCGACTGACCTTATCAACGTTTTGTATAGGGTAAACTTAGTGCTACGGCTAACGAGTTTGCTTTTGATTAGCCTTACAGTGAAAGTGAGTACCCTTAATTGTGTATAATCTGGTAGTCAAGTGTGATGCTTATCAAATCGCCCCCTTGTACAAGTGTTGGTCTAGTAGTTGTATTTCCTTATAAAGTCTGCACCTCTGACCCCTTATAGATTAGTACGGATTTAATTTTAATTTTAGCTTAACGTGAATACTTTAAAGGAAATATTCAGATCACCAAGCTGGGCATAAATAACATCTGGAGTAATGTTTTCGGTAACAAGTATGTTATAAAGTCGGCAAAGGATAGGGTATTTCAGTCGCTTGTGGGTTCCGTTATGTTCTATGGTGCGCGATTAACAGTTTTTTTTTATAAAGAAGAAGAATACTTCCAACTATTTGTTATTTTAGTAAACAGAAGGAGACTAATACATTTTTTTTTATTTCAGTAATTAGTTCAAAAAAATTGTTTTATGAAAAATAAAATCATATTCTCTTAAACCGTCGTCCGAAATATTTAAATGCCATTTTTCAAAGAAATTAAAAACCAAAGTTTTTGAACTTTATTTATTTGGAGAATCTTTTTTTTTTTTTTCTCACCGTGTTTATTGTTAAAATTATCTTTCTAATGTTGATACAACTGTTAGAAAACTGAGTGTTTGCTCATTAAACCTATATTACCACCATTTAGATTTAATATCGTTATAAAGACAAAAT
>NW_027108888.1:483459-500432 GCF_000696795.3 Halyomorpha halys | reverse complement strand
ATTAATTTATTACTATAATCAAACTTTCAATTGCATTTAATTACTCTATCTGCATTGCCAGGTCTGCTAGTAACTAAATAAAAATAATTCAATCATAGATAAATAAACCATTGCAAAAATCACTTTCTGACTGTATTTAACTATTCCATGTGTATTGGTATAATATAATAAAGAATATGTAAATAAATAAATGTTGTCTACGGTATTTTATTATTATATAATCATCATATCAGTTTAAATAAATTAACTTTTATCCAAAAGTAGATTCCTTTATTAACTATATTAGTTTCCTAGGCCTATAGAAATGTCTTGCGGCAACCCAATTTTGTTTACTTTATGGCTGTAAAACGACTATTGTTGAAAGATGTCTACTATTGTCAGTGCTGTTATCTATTTTGTTGGAATCAATTGAAATTAAGGGATTAATTAATATTTAACATGTAGCAAAAATAATACCCATATCGTTTAGACTTATATATCTCTTCTAGTTCTCAGCTGTACTCACCTGTAAAAAACAAAAATAATCATTATTATTAAATGTAAATTTATAATTAAGCTAAATATAATTTAATTGAAGAGGATTGTAATGGTATTTAATATAATTAAAACATTTACTTTGTACCGCTACAGCCCATGCAGGGTCAGGGGTGCAGTACTTTATAAGGAAGTACTATTGCTATACCAACATTTGTGCAAGGAGGTGGTTTGGTCAGATCACACTCAAACGCCAAACTTTTGCGCAATTAAGGGTGGCTAATTCGTGAGGCTGTGTAGACCCCGGAGGGCTTCCGAACCCACAGGACTGACTCACGGCAACAATGAAACTGAAAATAATTATCTGCCATACACGGATTCGAACCCGGATCCTTGTCCTTGGAGTTTGTAACACAGTGAATTTCCCACTGGTGTAGATCATTAGCTTTCCACTCCCACTGTGTAATATAACATGTATGTTATCTATACATGGTGTTTCAACATTAATTGTGTGTAATTAAAAACTACTAGGTATATATATATTTAACTACCTCCTATATGTATGTATTCACTAACTTATTCCGTCAGAAGGGTACGAAAAAAAAAAAAGTTAAATGTGTAACAGGTGGGAAATCCTTACCAATACCACTATACTACCGAGAACTATAAGACTATAGGACGTCCCAATAATTCCATAGCGTAGCTATAGGCTATAGCTAGACTATACCACCTTAACTGGACTAATAACACCTTGCCAAGGTAGCTTATATAATGCCACAAGGCAAGTATAAGGAGAAGACAAACTAAAGTATATACAATACAATTCATGTATTATATATGTATGAGCTATTGTATTATTCTTAATGAAGGCTATGAAAAAAAAGTTAAATGTGTGTCCTAACTGAAAATATAGATTAAGAATGCCAAAACATGAATAAAATTCCTTATGAAGGTTAGTGCCTTGCTTAGGAGATATTCAAGTCTTGAATTGCTTTGTTATGAATTAAATAGATTATAATAAATAAATTAATATATGTTCCAATTACTTTATTATTGAAAACTTAACATTAACATTCATATTAAGTGATTAATCTAGGCATTAAGGCAGGCTCGGCATCTTTCTCCCACAGCAGCAGTGGTCGAACGGTAATGGATATGTGTTATTGTTTCGCAACTTTCAACTATCCTTCTTTGGAAATAATTAACACGATTAAGTGGGTTTGCTTAGACTTTTTAGAATCCAAACAAAAATACTCTAGTAGTGTCAAATCTTGAAAGTTACGTTTACATGTCATACATATCCAACCAGCGTAAGTACATATCCAACCTAATAAAGTCATACCAATGAAAATATTTATATTGTGAATATCTCCAAATAAAATTTTTAACGGACGTAACCTTCAGAGGGAATTTGTTCTTAAATTTAACCCTGAAAAACCCTGTATATACGAATAAAAAAAAATAGTTTTACATGAATACATGGAAGTGCATTTTTATTGGCACTAAAATTCTTACCAAGCAGGTGATTAATTTAATAAAGTAAAGGATTATGTTCATGAACAACCATAGGCTTACAACCATCCAGCTTAACCGAAAGTTATGAATTTCATGAGAAGTAATGATCGTGTTCAAGATGTTTTTTTACATTAGGTTTAATTTTGTTTATTAATATTATTAATTACATATACATTTTTTCTTCTATTTCTTATTTTGTTATTATTTAATTTATTTATTTCTAAATATGGTTTTAATGAGCTGCATATTCCCATTGTCTAAAATTATAAGACAGAATGTACTATTACACAATATGGTGTTAATGAGCTGCATATTACCATTGTATACAAATATAAGACAGAATGTACTATTACACAATAAAAATATAAATAAAAAAACAACGACCAGAAATGGGAAGAGTGGCCTATTAAGTCTGAATATCTCAATTAATTATCTAATTAGTAGAGTTTTAAAACCACCAGAATTGCTTTCTTTGTTTTTGTAGTGCTTTGCTGATCTATCCTTTAGGATTTTATCGGATTCAGCTTAAGTCAATTAACTATAAGAACCTCTTTAATTAAAAGCAGGATAATCCTCTCTATAAAAAAATAATAATTATATACAGAAAAAATAAATTCCATTAAAAAAAGTAGACAGGCAAAAATTATATTGCGATGTTAAAATAATATTCCGTAGCATCGTCTCTTTCTAAAGTTTTTAATGAGTATTTTTTTCTTTTTCAATTTATGTCCAATACGACATATACAATATATATCCAAATGAAGCTACCCGTTTTTTTTTTTTGTTTTTTTTTGCCATCATCAAGATTCTTCATTTAAAAAGGAATAAAGGAAAAAAAAGGAAGTAATTTTCTAGTTATTATTCTTTTATTTGCTGTACTATCATCCACTAGCCAATTATTCTATCGTTGATTAAATTAATTTATTCTAAATTGGTGAGATTGCCTTACGAACCCGCTGGCTTGGTCACTGGTGATGCGTATTAATTTGCTTATCTCTTCGTGAGGGTTGAAAGAAATGCCTTGATTAGTTTTCTACACGACTCAACCTAATTGGAATTTAATCTGCGGATTTAGGTATTAAAACCTAATTTCTATCTACCTTCTAACTAAAGTCTGTGGTTATTTTTTTTCTGGAGGGAGGATTGGGATATAGATACATTCAAAATCCTAAACAATAAAAAAAAGATATATATATATATATAAGTAAGGCTTAATGGACCGGAGGTTCAGTGTCGATATTAACCTAAACCAAACGTAATCCTCCCATCTACCTCTAATCCTTCTTTGAAATTAATTGATATACCACCATAAACTTTATATTTGGTTTCTCTGTTGTTCATCCTTTGAGGTTAAAACAAAAAAAAAAATTAATGGAAACAGTCATTCATAAAATACTTCGCCGGGTTTTTTTTTCATTGCTGGGTTTACCATCCAGATTTACAGATTAGGGTAAGCCTCATCCCTTCTTTATAAAACATAACTTTAAGTGGAAATATTATAGTTATATTTTCAGACTTTTGAGGAAAACGACATCTCTATCAGATGTTTTTTTTTTCTCAACCGATTTTTATTTTTAGAAATAAAAAATTATAGAATTTTCAGAAAACATAATGCAGAACTAGAGCTTCATTTAACTATAAATAGTTCAAATAGTGGAGATGGTTTTAAATCTTTAAAATTTTCTTTTTGATTGATTAATTGATTTAAACAAAGATCATTTGAGATGCAAATTTTCAAAATGACACTTATACTTAAAATAAAAAGATTACTTTTTGTATCTATAAATTTCATTTTGAAGAAATGTATTGAATCATTTCTAATCTGTACTTAATGATAATTCCCTTTATTTTGAAAGGCTTAAGTTATGATAATTATTCAACTGCCTGTAAGTAATTTTCTTATTCCAAAGGAAAATAAATAATTAAATTCAACATTTCGGGTTTAAGGGATCTAATAGTTCAGTTCCTGGTATGTTAAAAAAAAATGTTCATAATGTTCAATTATGATTTAAGAAATAATACGTGTCCGCACTCCGGAACTTCCTAAAATCTATCTCGTTCACGGACTTGTGTTCCAATACTTATTACTAAATTAGAAACAAGTCAGTGATCTCAAGAAACTAAAATATTATATTTCTAAACATGAAGTTGATAGGTTATACTTCAAAATTTACTACTTGCTAACTACATAGGGATAAAAATGAAATGTAGTGAAAATAAAATATGTAGATTGTCAGAACACTTTTCTTCTTTCGGATACTAATTTTTTGTTTATTCTACTTTTTTTAATAATATTTAGAAACGCATTATAATAAAAAAAAATGTTCTTTTTACTTTTATATATATACAATATAACAATAATTGGAAGTATGTGATAGTGAAAAATTTTGAATTCCTGGGGAAACGGTAATATACGTGATACTATGAATCCAAATGTATGTGTGTTTCTGTGTGAAGGGCCTAGCAGGAATATGAAAAGATGAATGAAGCTAAATTATCTATTTAAAATACGAACTTTAAGCACATATGTCTGGGATGTTATATCAAAAGTTTCACTAAAATCGATTAGTCATAAGTGCTAATTAATACCATCGATCTTATTATGCTTCATCATTTTCTCCAAATTGTAAGAAAAAAACATTTTATTCAAAAACCAGTGCCGCTACACAGCATTAGGTTGCTATATATACAGCATACTAAGACTAGTTGGAAAATTATTTATTATTCTTGTATTACATAGGTATAAATATTAAAATATATACTACTTTGAAATGTACAAATATTAATTGTACCCCTACCAGATTTTGTTTACTTCTTTAGCAAAGCAAACACATTTTTTTTCTGTTTAAGCAACTAGCAGAACCATCAATACAAAAAGTTTGAATACGAACTTTAATGATCTCAAAGGACTATTTTTTTATTTTACATTTTTAGATACTGATATAAATTACCTACTCTTCCTTTTTTTTTAGAAAAAGGCACATTGGTTAGACAATGCCCTCAAGCCTTCAGTGTGTTGCGGGTAGCTACTGCTCCGACAACTTCACGCGAGAAAACAGCACGCGAATATTACTAATCCATCACTAAAAAAATGACTTCATTAATTGATTAGTGCTGTAGATTGTGTTATGAACAACTGAAAAATAAATATATTTTTTTTATTTTTGATGAAAAGTGTAGATTTTGCCTTGTTAAGAATAATATTCATTAGAGGTTTTCATAATCACTAGTTTGTAAAACATAAATTAAGTTCTAATATTTCATTTTCACAACGGTTATAATGACAATTTTGATGGTTTTTATTTTTTTTTTCTCTCGTTAGATTTTATTGGCATCACGGAAGCTTACAAGAATGATGAAACATTTGGATTTTTAATGAATCAGTAACTTTTTTTATTACAACTTATAAAAAATATTACTATATAAAAGTTTTAATTATTGGAAATAATTTATTTTTCAAATTGGGTCTATTAATTATTTTTATTCCATATATCTTGTGAAGCACATGCTTAGATACGAGGAAAAAGTTTAGCTCTGTAAACAGAATTCACCACTTAAACGAGTATTGAGTCGTTTCATATGAAATGCTATTTTTCACAGGAAACGTTATTTTGAATACAGGAAACAACTTTAGTGAAATCGAAACATTTTTATTCAAAATATCCACTCTCATTTTATCCAAAAGTGTTATTAACTTTTCAATCCCATAACTGAAAAACTTAAGGTTTTGTGAAGAAATGGAATGAGCAAATGAGATGGAAAATAGTTTATTATTCCCTTTAGAACAATTATAATATTTATTATTATATATATTATTAATTTTACAATAACATATATTGACAAAAAACAGTGTGGCCATGCTTAGTTGTAACTTACATTAAAATTTTATAAGTAATATAAATAATTTTAAATACAGAGAAGAAAAAAAACTAACTAAATAAATACATAAAAATGAAAACAAAAAAGTAGTTAAAAAAATATCTGTACTTTTATAATCTTGAATTAGATAGATGATATAAAAGGTAGTTAAATATAAGGTTTAAAATGCGTGTTAAATATTAGGTGAAAATGCGTTTTCAATCAGAGAATCATTTTCAACAATTTTATTTTTAAGGAAATCGTCCAATTTTCTGAACAGATATAAATCTGTTGGAGATAAATTTGGCGAGTAAGGTAGGTATGAGACGATTTCTAAAAGGTTCCTAGTTTTTTTTTTTATTTATTTAAGTGTTTCGACCACTAGGGCCATTTACACTGGATTTACAAAGTAGATTACAATTGACATGTCCACAAAGTTACAATTATAAAGTGAGAAATTTGCAATTGCATTTTATGAAGTTACAATTAGAATTGACGAAGTGAGTAAACTACTATATAATATTATGCATCCACTAATACATGCTGGAATTACACTATGTGTGATCATAGATATTAATTATTTTTAAAAAGTGAAAAAGTGTTGATATTGTTGTGAGATCTTCCCTCATCATCTCCTGTAAATATGAAAATAATCGGTGTGATTCGTGGGCAATACAATCAGTGAGAATGCCTAACGGTGAGATCGTTTCCGCAAAAGCGACCCATCGGAGCATTTTCTTTTTTCCTGAGATGACCGTGGGTGAGTCAAGTATGGCCTATCCGAAGACGGGTTAGTACAACATCTTGTCTCTCTAGCAGATTTAAGTTTCTGGTTGGACGTTTCACGGTCTGTTGGGCCATTGTTAACTTGTTGTCTTTCGTGATGAAGCATTCGTCTTGCCACTCTTGCCATCAAATTTCTTTGATCCAAGAAATAACATCTTTGCATGTTGATGATGTTACGACTTAACCTGTCTTTATAGCTAGTCTGGCTTTTCTTTTCCGGTGACCCCACAATGATCTGGCAGCCATAAAAACAAGACCCTACAACCCATGCTGTTCAATGTTTTCAAATTTTGATTCAACTCTATTATCAATCGGTGTGTTGAAGAAAGAAAAAAAAAAGGTTTAAGTTCGTTTCTAGTCTACCAATTGTCTTTAAGTGTTGAGGAACCGTCGACTAGTATTCAGTTGTGCTGCAAGTCCTTTAACCGTCTGGTTAAGGGTTTTCTTCAACAGTAAGCCTTTGTTCTTCGTCGTCAATTGCTGGTGGAGGTCTTCCTCGGGGTTATTTTTCAGACCACTAGCGAATGGTCCGTTCTTTACAATACCCTTCCTCTAACACACCATGGCATTATTTTTTGCAGCTGAATTGCTATGCTTAAACTCATAAAAATAAAAAATTACTCAAATACCCTGTGTGATCATATTTAATAGCATATTAATCAATATGAAATAAATTGGAATGCTTGTAAATATAATTAAAAAAAAGGATTAATAACGGCTCATTATAACCTGTAAAAAAACCGGAGTAAACAGGAAAAGTCCAGTAATCCCACTTTGAATTTCTGATATAATGAAAACGGACATTTCATGTGAAATGACCCAATAGCAGGACCATAAATGCATCCGTAAGAAACAAAAAATAAGAGGTTTACTATTGTAAAGATAAGAAGAGATATATATTCAAATCATCCTGAAAAAAATTGTTATGAATTCATTTTAATAACGGTTATAATGTACGTTTTTATGTCATTTTTTCTCTTGTTTGATTTAATAATATTCGATAGTACGCCACGGAAGCGTAAAGTAGATGAAAAATATTTAAGATTTAACATTCGTAAAAATCAGTCAATTTTTTTATTGGAACTCACAAAAAAATATTACCAAAAAATGTTTTAATTTATAAATATTTTTTTCAATTATTGTAGAGTAGTTCTTTACTTATCCTATCACTTATTCTCTACTTACCATTTGAAATGTTCATATTTATTTACGGGCGCCAGATTTATTTTAACAGATTTAACTCTGAAGATTTCTTCACTTTAACCAAGTAGCAGGAACATCTTTACACTTAACAATTCACAATGAACAACTTAACAATTCACAATGAACAACTTAATAATTCACTTTAAACAAGTATCAGGAACATAAATCCATCCGTAAAATATAGAACGTATAAATAAGAGCTTAAAAGTAGTTTATTTTTTCAATTGTCCGAGGCGCCTGAAAAGAAGATGACCTCGAACCTTCTAATGTAGAAATATTATACCAATGGGTAGTTTCTCTACATGCCTGTATCACTCCGTTTTGATCTTACAACTAATTCACTCAATGTTTTTTTATGTAAATACTGTTGTGAATAGCAATAAATACATTTTTAAAAATTCAATCAGTGTAGAATAATCCTTTGAGTATTCCATTTATTTTGTTTTGCTCACGCTTGGACACTTTTGGCTTTTTAAAAAATCCAGTTATGACGGTTATCTGTTATCGACAAAAAATATTATGCAATAACTGTTATCATGAAATTCATTAAAAAACATTTATAACGGTTTTGGACTCTGCAAAATATTTATGTTCCATATCGTTTAAGATTTTTAACAATAATACAGGAGATACTTTTTTTATTTTTTCACCATCTGACCTAAATACGTTTATAATTTTTTTCAGATACATATATTTTCTTATAGTCATAAATTAACGATAAAATGGTTCTTAATCATATATTTTTATTCTAGGACGCTTAAGAATACTGCATTCCCTTCATTATAGAGAGAACTTTAACAACGCTTTATTTAACTATTATAACCAATGCTTAATTATTTATTAACTATTATATGCTACCCAATAAAAGGGGTCGCCACAAATACACAGCATACTAACATAATTTATTTACTACGTTTTTCTGGTATAGCTATATACACAGTTCTTTATATATACACATACTTATATATAACTAGGTTAAATTAATTTTTTTTTCCATTTATCTTTCTTCTTTTTTCTTACTAACCGTTTATTATTTTAGTATCTCTATTTCCCTCCCATTCACTTCATATTTCTGTTCCAATTATACAAGTATTCAATGTATTATAAAATTTTATATATTAATGATTTATAAAAGGTGTGCTCAGGTCAACTCTATTCTATGGAGCACCTTTGCTGACCAATATAGCACCAACAACAACCAAGAAGCTCCAGGAGTTTCAGAGCAGCATGATCAGACGCATAGTGCGATATACTTCGTTACAAAGAGCTAAGACTGACTACATACATATGACACTCGACCTACCGTCCGTGACATAATTCATCACGAGGAGGGACATCAAATTTTTTTATAGCCTCCAGCACTTCACAGACTCTCTATTCAGGACACTGACACCAACAGGACGGGCACAAAGATGGCAGACCCACACAAAAAGCCTCAGACTAGACTGAGGACAAGTTAGTGAACCATTACTGACACAACAAACATGGTGTGCCCCAACACCATCAGACTGATACACAACACATATCCAATAGTCTTATCCAAAATAGCTAATTTTCTCAGCCCCCTCTTCAAATGCATTTCTAATGCAGTAAGAGAACTTCTCCTCAATCCGTTTTGTCCATCTTGAATTCAAAACCATTCAATAAATTGGGCTGGCGTTACTAATTAGTCATATTTTTCGATTCTTCTACTTCCGTTTAAATGGAACAGTAGTCGTAGTAAAAATAAATGATTAAGTTTAAAAAAAACATAATCTAATCATTTTTTAAATTTTAATAAATATATTTAAATTCATTTCATTTCTGATTATTAATCGTATAAAAAACAGTTAATGATTTAGTTTACTTATTAAATATGGCCCAGTATTATTCAGTCAAAATCATCTAAATGTATAACAAAATTTAAAACTGAATTACCTCACACAGTTATAATAAGGCATAATTAGTAAGTAGATGAAATAATGTCACAAAAATAATTTTTTTTATATTAATTACTAGAAATAAAACTAATTTATTGTACGCAAATGTGGATCTGCCTATTTTAATTATTTAAAAGATTAAATTATAGAATCTGAAGAGGATACATGCTAATATATATGTATAGACAATTAACTATTGTGTTAATTTTTTACCTTAAGGCAATAAGGAGATCGGAACGTTTTTTTTTCATTCTTAATGTTATTTAAACTTACTACAAATTATTATCTGATAAAAAATTTCTTCCAATTAGTTATTTGTGATAGAAAAATCTGATAATTCCTTTTTGTTTAAATATTATAAGTACATTCTGGAGTTATGGAGCCTTTGACTCAATTATGCAATCCAGTGATCCTGGAGAATGGCCCGTGCTTTAATATTACATACTTGCTCCACGAGTTTCCAGCGAAATAACTGGGAGGGGGCGGTGTCAAAAGCATACCTGAGCAAGTAGGTCATTCATTCCTAGAGGTCTCTCTCCTGTTAACTCACAATCCACCAATGCTAGCTTGAGCTATTTTCAAATACTATTTCATGTTCTCAGAACGTGTGGAGAATATCGTTGAATTGTTTACGAAATATTGTTTATAAAATTATAATAATTAGAAGACCATAATAAAAAAAAAAGGTAATCCTTACCGGCAGGACCCAGCCCACTGAAACCCCCAGGGCGACGGTCCTAAATCACTTTTAAATTATATGCTCAAAACGGGGGGAAGAAACTTAAGATAATTAAAACATTTTTTTTTTTTTTTTGAAAAATAAAGCTGATATTCATTTTTGCGCATCAAAAACACCTAAATTTCTAGAAAAAAAATTTCACGGTTTCTAGGCTACATTTCTAGAACTTCCCTAGACACGGAAGTATTCATAGTATTTACGTAGTATTCACATAGTATTTTCGAACTATTATCACCAAAAAAAAGGTTTTGTTGAAAACGGTGTTCCCACGTTCGTATCCTCCTCATGTAAAATTTATCATCTTTCTTAGGAATTATCACTATTATTTGTTTGTTATTAATAAAGCAGAAAAGCAATAATGTATCTTTACTTATAGTCGTGTTTATGATATTTTAATTTAATTAATTTGTTTATTCACCTATTTTTCTATAATTTCTTTCTTTCATCGTAATTATATAGGGTGTGAATAGTCACACACATCACTATTACCTATTACTTTTGAGTGTAGGTTACTATTAAATAGTTACATTTAATGGATAAAAAAAAATTGACTATATAAAAAAAATCAGTGATTATTAGAATTAAAATTCTAACAAATAGGACGGATGGCATCATTATGCCATAATAAAAAAAATCACATTTTCTGCTTCTTTCTTGTATTTAAGACAAACCTCGAAGAAGTAAGTTGTAGTAAGAATAACTGCTTGAAGTTTACGCCTAAAAGGATCTCTTTTAAATACCTCCTTACGCACTTTTACTCTCTTAAGTTTACTTTCTTATTGGGTAACCTAGGGTCATATGACAATGAAGAAACTTGTTAATTGTGTGGCATGTTCGTCTTCAATATCTTTGTATATATGTATTTTTTTTAGATTAGTCAGATTTCATTGTCTCTCTATCCAGCTTTCGACAAAAATGAATCGGAATTTAATCGTTGATTAGCACATGAGAATTGACTATTATCATAATTTTCCGTGGTCTATGGGTTTCGAGTATTTTTTTAAAAGTTTTTGTTCAATGAGTCTTTGTCCTGCTTACTACGTATTCATGACAATTTTAAATGGCACTTTTTATCCAAGAAGAATTTTTGTAATTAATAGCTACTTTGTCAAATTGTTGAAATGTTGTGTTTAATAGAATATTGTACATTACATGTCGCTTAGGGAGGTGATCAACAACAATTACAGAGGTTAACGTAATGGTAATGGTCATTGTATATTGTTCACGAGATGGAGCTAATACATTCTGATCGGCTTTGAACTTCAAAGGCTTCGCGGAACAACAGTTTAACGTCGTTTATCCTTAAAGCCGCCGATCCCAATCCCCATAGCCCTTCTGGTTATGACAGATTCTGCACTAACTGTAGGGGCATAGTTTTTATTTATTAGTAGTACAAATGGTGGTAACAACATAACTTCAAGTAGTTCTGACTCCGTATGTGCATCAAATAGTTCTTTTGGCATGGGATTGTAAAGTTGCGCCGCAGAAGTGTAATTTGCGGGAACTTTATTTACTTCTTGTATTTGAAGAAATCTACAACTGAGGATGATGGCTAGTGGAAGCAAACAGGCTTCTTAAAAAGAGAGACGTTATCGTGAGTGGTTTCAAATGTTGGAAAAGAAAGAATGCAGAGGTAAGGCCGTAAGTGTGCAAAGACACGGAATCGGAAGTGTCATTAGTGGAAGATACGTCCCAAAATCAAATTGAACTTGCATTTACATTAAAAACAGAGTTGGGTTTATATTATTCTATTGATGAGAGACGAATACATCTGTACTCGTAAATTTTCTACTCGAATAATCAATTATTCGGAAAGCAATACGATAAACCTTCGGAATACGTTTGTATTCGCGAATTATTCACCCGAATTTCATGTTCTACAGGTCCTAAAACATAAAAAGGGACCATGATATGTTAGAAATAAGAAAAGCTATACTAAATCGATTTGCAAGCGTCCGATCATAAAATCGATAGCACTTTCAAATTCTGCATATCCCAAAATATATAAATGGACCCTAATATTTTAGAAATTATAAAAGTTCAAATAAATCGATGCGTGAACATGCGATCTTAAAATCGACAGCATTTTTTATTTCTTCGGCTTAATAAACATGTAAGAGGACCTTTATACCAACCAGTATGTTAGATATCAAAAAATATAATTCGACATGGGATTTTAAGATCAACATCATTTTCGTTTTCTACCCGTCTGAAAATATGTAATATGGCCCTTATACATTTGAAATCAAAAATAGTAAAAAATAAGTGAAGCTAAAAAAAATCTGATAGTTATTCGACTAAATTTTTATAACATTTCAAATATTCGAATACAAAAGTATTCGGATTGTTTAGTCGTATTTTTATTCGAATAAAAATGTATTTGTCTCTCGTTAATCGAATTATAACTCCGAATGAAATATATTCGTCTCTCATCAATTGATTACTTTTTGCCCAATTTAATTTAAAACGACTCAATCAATTTTTTACTATTGCGAATAATTGAAAAACAAGGAAGTGTGGTCCTATATAAACTGAAGTCGATTCATTTTTAAATTAAAAATGACTCAACAATCAATTTCACATCGTTTTAAAAATATCGTGAATGAATAAAAAACAAGGAACAGTGGTCTTATATTGTACGATTCATCTTTGGGGTCCCTAGGCGACCTTCCTTCGTAAATATTTCTTTGCTTCCTTTCTCTATCAAGTTATCCAATCCCGCCATCCATCGTACATCTTAGATATCCTTCAATTGAAGTCCTCAGTGCATTCCCGCAATACCCGCTCACGGCCTTCAGACTTATATGTAACTGCCCATCGAAATGCAGCCTTGGGTAGATCTTTCCTCATCCGTTCCTCTTCCCTAAGAAATTCTAATCCCTCCTTTATTCTTAGTTCTAATACCCTTCCAATCTTCAAATCCCGTATCTTCGACTGCCTTCTGTCCACCAATTCCGGAAGAATAACAATTGAAAGTTTCAAAAAAGTTTATGTATTTTATGTCTTAGATTTTCGCTTATAATTGTAAATATGTACACTAGGAGAAATTATATCTTTTCATATATTATTTTTTAGTTTAATTGTATTTGATTTTTTATCATTTTTTTCTTTTTATTTACTATCGGAAGTCATCTTATGTTTTATTATATGATAAGTGGTTTTATTTTATATATTCTGTTAGTTATTGTTGTTTATTTGTATCTTTTTAAATTCATTGTATTATTTTATGACATCTTGTAATTTCATCTCTATTTTGTAATTTACTCTAAAGCTCTAAAGCCTAATTTTGAGGCCTGTAAAGTATTGTAAAGGGATCAATCCCAGAATAAATAAAGATTATTATTATTATATAGACTGAAACCAAGAGACGTTTAATGCTGATTTCGCACGAGTGAAATCCTGATTTCCAGGCATAACAAACCGGGATTTTTGCAGCATACAGTCACTGGTGATCAAAAAAAGAAGAGAAAAAAAAACACATGTATATTTGGGGAGATCAGTTTGGTGTCGTATATTATGAGTTTCTCAATTACTGAGTTCTCTATTCTCTACTCTAACATCCAAGGGAAAACGCTCCCATTACAACTCCACACTAGAAAAAATTATTCTTCTACATGATAATTATCGTCGGTATGTTGAGGTGTCAGTCAAAACATATTTGTAAACATTTAAGTGAATTCCTACTCCACCCATCGATTCTGGTTGTCATTTGTTCCTATCAAAAGCACATAGTATGTCTGAGCAGTTCTTTCAGTAAATATAAAAGATGAAGACTTTTTTTTTAACGTAACTTCCGGATACTGTCAGTGGTTAGTGCTGAACAATACTTTTAATGAAACGTAATGCACTGTTCTTTCACTATAGATTTATATATTTTTTTTTTTTTTATAGAAAACGATGGAAACGTGTTTATAACTTTACATAGAATGAACATCTGCAGGAGAATAATTCAGAAGAGATAAGGAAAACTAAAAATACAAGGCAGTGTTTTTGCAAAGACTGCCTTAACAAGTCAGTACTTTAGCCGCGGTGTATCCCCTTGAAGAAACTCATGAAGAAGTGTCATTTGTCGGGAAAGCCCCGTCACTATTTATTGCTCGCTGGGGTAAATCCCTTATGAGAAAAGAAGTACTGGAATTCGGATTCCATCCCAGGGGTTCCAGAAGTTTCTCCTTTACCAACTTTATCACTCAACTCATCAAGAGGAATATTTCGATTGTGCTACACTATGGAACTTACTTTGTTATTTTTTTAACTATTGTTCTTTGGAATTTTATTTTGCTGGAATTATATATTATATATTCGATTACAGTTTCTGTTGAGGTAGTTCGGTTATTTATTAATTTTAAGAATCAAATATTGTTTTTCTACAGAAATAAAACTATATATATCAAAAAAAAAAAAAAGAAATAATGAAGTCAATTAAAAAAATGGAAATATCTCCTCATTTATGGATTAATCTTTTCTTATATTCGGCATGGTTTGGAATTCAATTTTTTTCAATCCGCACCCTAGGTGATGTCTGGTTTTCTACAGGTGACCAACCTATTCTAACCATGATGGGGGTTCAAGTTTTTCATTTTGTGTTGCCCCCAGGCCGGATTCGAACCGGCACCGTCCGCAGAACGATAGACCTAAGCCTAACCATCTGAGCTACGGACGGCACTGAATTCTATATTTAAAAACTAATCTTATGTTGCTATGTTATTTCAGTTTGTTTTTGATTAATGGCGTGAATAATCACTAGTCATATCCGAAGTAACGCTACTGGTAATTCAGAGACAGCCGAACATGCCATATCTCTTTCAAATCAAATCGTTCATATAGTACTTTGTTATATTTTGTGAAGGCTGTATTCTTAGCCGAAAAAAAAGTTGTATTCCTCATTCGCAACTCCAGAAACCCTAAAATACGAAGTTTTCCCTTTCATGGGATTAAGAAAAAGTTTTATGATGAGCACACCGCAACAAATTTTTCAGTTTTGTTTTGCAATTGAACACATATTATGAGGCAGAAATAGGTATTTTAAAACCTAAATGCCGATACCAAGAAAGATTTTAGCTCACTTACGTTTAAATGTCGAGGTCATGGATATAACTTTAGGAAAGGCTGCAATGACTCAGGGAAGGAAGGAGGATAAAAAGGTTCAAAAGGGGTGTGTTTCCAGTCAGCATTTCGCCGGCAGTTTGATTTACACCGCGGGACCGATAAAGTCTAATCTCTACCCTCCGCTGGGCTGTCTCTTTTTAAAATGGTCTAACTTTTTTTTTACATGTAATTAAACTTTATATCAGTACTTTACGGATAACTGCACATTTTCCTCTTATCTATTTTTTTCTCTTTTCCTTTTTTTTTTTTTATTCTTTCATTATTCCGACAATATTCAAATCGGATAGCCCCGTATCACTCTGCCCTCTGCTCTTCGTGGAACAGAACATCCATCGGTAGGAACATTAATGCGGAAGAGACAGGAGGGGACGGAGATTACTGATAAAGCTGAAAGACCGCTAATGACCTGGCAAAACTGAAACTAGATACCATCTCTTAGTAATTGACCACTCCTCCTTGTTATCTTAAAGTAAAATTATTATCAAGACCCTTCTCGTGCCTCTGAGACGCCAACTTAATTCTTTCGGAAACAACTTTTATTTTTCGAGTTGGAATACAGTTATTTTCACTGATGTATTGCTATCAGATTATGGGGCAACTTAACTAAAATAGAACAGAAGAATTATATTTAATAAAAGTTGCCGAGTACATTGATCAGAACAGCTTCCTTACTAAATTTCCAATAATATATATGTTATATTAATAATTATCTATATTTCTATATTAATGATTTATTTTTTATAAAATCTACGAAATTGTAATTGTATCACAAACATAATACCACACCTGTTGAGTATAAAAAATGTCGCTTTTTGTTGAAAATATTTCGGATAATATTTTTACATATATTGATGGTTCCAAGTAAGAAAGCTCCATTCCCCACGAATCAACGTATAAATCTAAATTATGATCGATATATAGCACCAAACGCAGGGCGATAAAATCACCTCTCTATTTTTTTCCATTAAATTACTCAAGAAGCAATTTTAATAATATCAGATTCATTGAGTTCACTAAAGAGTTCGAAAAACATGCATCCGGAACATACACTCATCATAAGAATCCAATCATTCCTCTAAAAATTATCGGAGCAAGAGTTTTAAAACCATGGTCTACATCCTACCGTAGCCGCCGCAAAGAAGTTGCTTTTACTAGCTTGATAATACTCCATACTGTCCTCATGCACTCTCACCTTCTTAGAAAACTGCTACCTCCTACATTATCTCACCATTCTTGCAGGTAAACATATTTTTAAATAACTCCCGCACTGTTAACCATCACTAAATAGAATTGGACTGATCCAAGCGTTCAAAGACAAAAAAATTAAATTCCCATTGGTATTTAGATTTTTGTCTAAATTAGACCACTTC
>NW_027108888.1:474796-483409 GCF_000696795.3 Halyomorpha halys | reverse complement strand
TAATAGGGAAAAGTATTGTAGGTATTCTATGTAAAATTTTGTAGAATAAAAATTTAATGTAAAATAATAAATTATATTCATTATTTTTTTTAGGGTGAGTGGGGGGAGGGATTATTGACAAGAAGAAATGCAATAAACAGAAAGTCACACAACATTCCTACTCACTAAAAAACCACTTCCTAATTGTTCAATACTATCACGCAGCCTGAAACCTCTGTCAAGCATTACTTCGCGAGATAGAAGTGTTATATATCTACTCTTTATTCTGGACATATTATTTAAGCTAAGTCATTGTCTGGCCTTTCATTCCTCGCTCTTCTACTCTGAGCCTTCTGCCGAGTTGCGCTGCACATTCTTTTGCAGCATTCCGATTCTCCTGCCTCTGCCATCATCAAAGCGACTAAGTTTTTCCGGGACTAATTTTTTTTCCAAGTGTCAAGTCTAGCTCTTTTTTTCTCGAGTAAAATCTGTACAACCGAAGAATGAGTGTTCCACTGTTCCATTCACGGAATCACAATTTGGGTTAGATGATTAACCTCTAGTTTGGAGCGGGCCGACAACTATTCTCCGAATTAGAGTAAATTGGATACCTCGTTTTGTAAATATAGGTCTTTCAAGTAGAATACCTTTGCGCATGAATAAGTAAATGTAGAAGATGGAATTAATATGCGACCATTTTATTAAAATCAGACTATAGGATTTGATGGTCGACAAACGCAAAATCGAATTTACTCTTATATGTTATTATATTAAAAATTTTCGATTGCTACGATAATTTATTTTATTTTTTCACTTTCTGTATGAATTCGAAACATTCGTGAAAGAAATAAAATAATTTAGTGCCAAAAGCTAGGGTAGGCATGTCATAAGAAACAAGTTCCAAGTTCACTGAATAATCTATGTGTATGTCTATGAATGTAATATCTTAACAATCATAACGCATATCATCTTCCTCCTTGAAAGATTTTTACGTCGTAGTACATCGACCCATACTTGTAATAAGCGATTGTTTTAAAGGTAAGATAACAAATGCTCTATCGTAGGTGGGTGTGATGGGTCAATGCACCTGCAAGTGCTTATTACACCAATGCATTAAGAAAAAAAATTATATAACATTATTTTTTTCTTGTGAAATTTAGTTGAAAATTCACAAAATGAGAATTATCTAGGATCTTACAAGTATTGAATGGTGGATAAGAATGCAAGCAAATATATATATTTTTTACAATAGTTTTTTAACATTATTATCGTATTATAAATTCGTTAAATTTTAAAACTAATGTATATTTTTATAACAATCATCTATCGGAGTAAAAAAAACATTAAATTTTGAATTGAACTTCATTTGTATTCAATAGAAACTCAATCAGATACATTCCTATAAAAAAACTGCACTTCTTAACTTGTTCTTTGTAGAATTTTATCTTTATTACCATTATTTGATTTGAAAAGTTGTGTATTTCAGTTTTTTCTCTTGTGTATTGAACAATAACATATGCACTTTGCTAATACTACACTAGTAAAGGTTATCTTTTTTCAGCTTTTTTAATGAAAATCGCTATATGAGTTTAACCTTTAACAGCGTTTTATCAGTTTTCAAATACAGCTTATTTACAAAATACACTCTGAATTCAATACAGTGTTTTCATTGGATCATTATTTAAATTGGAAAGTGAACTCTTCCATTTTCGTTGAATTTTCAATCACCGAACGTAAAAGAGTCAATTAAAATTAACAACATGAACATTTTATGTTTATTTAAACTCATTTCACGCTTTATTTAAAGGATACCAATTAGTGTTATAACTGAAAAAGCCCAGTTATTAGCGTTGTGTCATGATAAAGGTTAAAAATGTAAATTTTTTAGTTATATTTTAGCTCAAGTCATAACTATCAATTCATTGGCCACCTATCATATCTATTGGAAATAAGAAATTACATTTTAAAATAAATGTTAATTGATTATTTAAAACTTAATTAAAACAAATTATTTTTTAAATGTGGTTGAAATTTAAAAATATATATAATATCCTCGGGATTTCGCGTAAATAATTTGATTATATTGTTGTAAACTATGTTCCTTTGTGCTTTGTGCACGTGTGATTGCATAAAGTGTTTGATTTCTAGAAATAGAGCTGCCGGAACAAAAACCCTCCGGGTGGGGCATGCTTACTCCGAATTATTAACTAATGATTGTTTTACGTTAAGTATAACCAATGGAAATACGGGAGGAGTGTCATGTGAAAAGTCAGTGTATCCAATGTTGGAAAATTAAAATAGGAAAATTAGTAGAAGATCATCTCATGTAGGTAAGTTAAATTTTTATTGTATATATTGATTTTGAAAATCTACTAGAAGAAGATGGCCTCGAGATCTTCTTCTCTAGAAATGTTATTGGAGTTCTATCAGTGGGTAGATTCTCCACGTGTTTTTATCATTTACTATGTCACCTACAGCAAATTTACTTGTTGTATATATGTGTATACAGTTGTAAATATAAATAAATAAATTATTAAAAAAAAAAAATCTACCAGAAGAGGGAAGTATTTAGATTATGAAATAAACTGAATAAGAATTAGCTCTAGAATTTTCATGAGTAAAAAAAAATTTGGATCCATCGCATGTGATTAAAATGGAGATATGATTAAATCCCTAAAGTAGATTAATTCACGGATGATGTTAAAACAAAAACTTTGTGGGGTGATTTCTCCAAAGAAAGTAAGTGTTTTAGTGAAAATTTGAAAAGAAGGTGCGCCTCTAATAAACAATTAACACACTTTGCAACTCGAGATGCCACAAATGAACAAAGTGTTTTATTGAACACGAATAACCATTTTTATTTGTTAATTAATTTAACTAAAGATTAAAGTTTAAATTTCCTTTAAGAATACTTTTTGTGTTTTTAAAAAATCTTCTTTTGTTAATTAGTTTAAAATAAATGAGTATTCCAATGACTATTGTTGTATCACCTGTTAATAAACCATGGTTCAGTAAATAAATACTTTTGATATCTTAAACATCTTTTCACTAAAGCAGTTAAGGGATTTGATCAAGGCACATCCTTTAGGGAAATCATCCCGATTTATTACTACATCGTCCGTGAATTTATCATCTTTCAGCGACAGATATAATAATTGCATAGATAAAATACTCATCTATATGCTACTAATGCGTATTTTGACCAAATAAATTTTTTAACTATCGTATTTTTTTTTTTTTGTTAAGGGAGAGTGCAAACCTCTCAATTTGAGCCTTATAAATATTTATTAGGTAAACCATATTTTTTTAGAGAAAATTTACCTATATTTCGATTGATACGCAAAAATAAAGAACGAAGAATCATTCACTAGTAAACTGTGATTTTTTAAAAAATTATTTATGATGTTTACAACTGTACATAAAATACAACAAATAAATTTTAAATAACATCATGGTATGATACAGGCATGTAGAGAAACTACCCATTGGTACCACTCTAAAAACATTTGTACTATATAGGTCTCGAGGCCATCTTCTTTTCAGACGCCTCGAGGAAGCAGGGTTTGTGTGGTTTGGGAGTTTATAAGGAAAGGATTGATATATGGTTCGGTCTAGATCGGTTACATGAGGAACATTTTTTATGGATGATTTTATTTGTGACAAAGTAAAGAGCATTGCAGATTTTACGAAGGATTTTGTTGTAACGATTGGATACGAGAGAAATTCGAAGATTTAGTGAAGCCCCAAAGCTCAACTCCTTATGTCCTTGGGATATGGGATAACATAGGGCTTATTATTATCATTATATAGTTCAGTCTTTTGTAATGATTGGAAGTTTAGACCGCTTGTTCAGTAAGTGCTGTAATTGTCGGAATCGGCGTGTAATTCTTGTCTTTTCAGTCTTGTTTGAGGATTCCAAGTTAGTTATTTGTTCAGCTGTAGTCCAAGGTAGCGGATGTAGGGCAGTCGGCAGGTTTACGACGAATGGTAAAGGTGATTTGATGGGATTTATTTTTATCCTCCAATTTCGTCACCATTTTTTGAGAGCTGTGATATGGGACTGGAGAGTTTGGGATGCAATCAAAGGGTTATTATTAAGTGCGAGCAGAGATGTGTCATCGGCATACGTGGTGAGGATAGAGTTAGGATTGGTTGGGGTGTCAGCTGTGTAGAGGATGGGACCGAGGATACTACCTTGAGGAACTCCAGCAGATTGAGAATTGAGGGATGAATAGGAACCATTCACTTGGAAATCTATCAGTGAAAAAGGAACGGATGATGAGAAAGTATGTGGGAACTGTGTTAAAAAAAAAAAAAAATAATCGGATACGAAAGAATTGAATATTGTTCCGCCCGTATGACCCTTTACGTCATATTATTAGTTTAGCCATCAATCTTATGACGGAACTTAATTATATTGGATTAGTTCCTCTTCAGCTAAAAACATTACTATCTTAAAGAATATGTATATATTAATTTTATTGTTTTCTGTGGAGAATCGGCTATGGTCTATATAAACTTTTTTGTTGCTCTTGAAGTCTACTGTAACTCTTCTAAATATTCTGCATCATTTTCAGGACAGTATATATATTTTAAATGTTAATTGTTTTATTATTTATTAAAACTTATCTATTTTGAAGCTGGTTCTTATTCATTACTCATTTAATGCCTTATTAATCAAACGTCCTTCTAAATGTATTAAAATAAGTTCTTTAAGTAGTGTAATTTTGTAAATTTCTTCATAAAATTAAGTTTAATGAATACTTGAAAATGAGACTTATCAGGTTTGTAAAAAAAAAATAGAAAATTTATATATATTTTTTTAGGGTACGACATATGAACAAAGATATTGGTATTTTGTCTAGAGTTATAAAGGAAGAAACACCTAAGAGGTAATCTTGTTTCATAATTTTTTTTTATATCGGTTGTCAGTTAACAGCTTTTATTAATTTAGCTCGGCAAAAATGAACTAGATGGTGATAAAAAAATGAATAGGAGAATTGTCTTTTTTTGTTTGCTATTGGGTGTGATTCGGAGTATGGGCTGGAATGGAACAAATGAAGGAATTTATGAGCCCAACTTTCAGCCGGTCAATAGATATCCCTGTGAAAACCTCCCTCTTTTTTTTCCAATCAGAGCTTAACCAAATCCAATACGAGGGGAAAGTAATGTTTCAGGCGGGGTATGGACGTTTCCCAATGAAAGATTGTTACAGCCTAGGACAATTGTCAGAAATCCATGGAATGAAAAAAAAAACATTTATTAAAAAATTAAGCCTTATAGTTTATGTCATCACTTTATTTACCTAGGCCAATAAAAAAAATATCCAAGATCTCTCGAGTTAAAAAATAGTAATTAAAAAGAATATCTCTTTTATTTATTTAAGTGTTTCGACCACTAGGGCCATTTGCACTGAATTTACAAAGTAGATTAAAATTTACATATTCACAAAGTGAGAAAGTTACAAATTTAAAATTACAATTAACATTTTATAAAGTTCAAATTAGAATTGACGTAGTGAGTAAATTACTATATTAAGTTATGCATCCACTTATACATGCTGGAATTAGAGTTAGACTATGTGTGATTTTAGTTAGTTATTTCAAAAAGTTTTGGTATTGTTGTTGGGTCTTCTCTCATCATCTGTAAATCTGAAGAGAATCGGTGTGATTCGTGAGCAATACATTCAGAGAGAATGTGCCTAACGGTGAGATCGTTTCCACTGTAGCGATACATCGGTGCATTTTCTTTGTCATGAGATGACAGTGGGAGAGTCGAGTATGGCCTATCCAAAGACGGGTTAATACATCTCCTCTCTGTAGCAGATTCATGTTTCTGGTTGGACATTTCACTGTATGTTGGACCATTCTTAACTTGTTGTCTTTCGTGATGAAGCATTCGTCTTGCCACTCTTGCCATCAAATTTCTTTGGTCCAAGAAATAACATCTTTGCCCGTTGATGATGTTACGACTTAACCTGTCTTTATAGCTAGTCTGTCTTTTCTTTTCCGGTGATCCCACAATGACCTAGCAGCCGTAAAAACAAGACCCCACAACCCATGCTGTTCAAACTTTTCAAATGCTGCTTCAACTCTATTATCAATCGGTGTGTTTAAGAAAGAAAGAAAAAAAAAATTATAGCAGATTAGGCTCCAACTGCTCTGGGGAATATCTCTGTAATTCATAAATTTCTATCATTTCTTATCTTAAGAAGAAAACATATTGGTATATAATTGCTGAAGACAGCAATATGCTACATATAATTTAGGCTGTAAATTTTCTAAATAACGATAGAATACTGACAAAAAGATTAAGGCTAATGATATGTGTGTGTGAAAAAAGAAGATGAGAAAATATGAATAAATAAAATGGGTCTCTTTTTTTTTGTGAATACTTGCCCGAATTTGGTGATGTGCATTTTGTTTTATAGAAAATTCAATGAATTTTTTGAATTGCTACTCATATTATGCCTCACAATTAGTTTCAATTTCACCTAGTTGCTTACTTTCTTTACAAACGGTAATATGATTATTATTATTCAATTATTCTATATACTGAATTTCATTTCCCATATGAAATCAAGAGGTTTTTATAGTGCATGAATATGGGACAGTGGTCCCGAAACGTTGTACAATATCATGAATAA
Organism: Halyomorpha halys; assembly: GCF_000696795.3. Lineage (NCBI taxonomy): Eukaryota > Metazoa > Arthropoda > Insecta > Hemiptera > Pentatomidae > Halyomorpha > Halyomorpha halys. Next base: position 476,784 of record NW_027108888.1, on the reverse strand, counting down.
ATAATAAATAATTCATTCAAGAATGGAAGTGATTAACCTCAAACAATTTTAAAAGTATGTTTTATAGTTATTTATTATATAATACATATTTATCACGTATTCAGTGTGGTTTTCATTCTATAGAATTCCTGGATCTGCTTATCGCTTACACTTGGTTAGAGATTTAGGTTTCCTTCAAAGGTTGGCTTAATTTTAAATGAAGGGATATATTTCAGCGGGGTAATGTAAATACTTATTAAGTAAACTATTACTTTCTTGATAGTGTTATATTGTTTCTACGGATAAGCATGCTCCTTTAATATCGCCTATACTTCAGACGTATTAGAAATTAGGATGGTTATATAATGCATGAGTTATCGTCCAGGCAACCTGGTAATTATATGTTTTCAACAAATTACTCCTTCGACACCTGTGTTGAATTATATTTATTATTCATTAACACGTCATGAAGAAGAACTTATTTAATTATGAACAAAAGGTATTCATAAAAGGAGATGTATTATATTACAGGTATTGTCTCGTAATGAAAATAAATTCATATTTTCCTCCTTTTAACAAGGAAAGTCTTTTGAAAGTAGAAATCAAAATTATCCTGTCTTTATTTGTCTGCTTTCCTTATGACTCTTAAAGCTGGATCAAAGCTTTCCTATTCATCTAACCATTGTTTCCCATAAATTGAAGTGCATTTTCAGATGGCTTTAATAATGTTAAGACTATAAATGAGAGGGACCCTTTATGAATGTAAAATTAATTTACTTTATTAATTACTCGTAAATGAACGTTGGAAATAATGAATATTGTCATGAATAAATAAAATCGAAATGAGATGAGGTTGAATTGAAAATGATCATGATTGCCCAATATTAAAATATAAATAAAATATGTTTTAGAGAGTTATTTTATTTCCCATTGAGTTCTAATACTGGAATTAAATTTTTTAATTTCCCTATTGGCTTTAGTTTTGTTTTGATGGCAGAAATACAAATACCTTTTATACATATATTTTTTATAGTTATTACAATGCACATGAGTAAAATTACTATTGTTAGAATTACAAAATTTGTCAAAACTGTTATGTTGATTGACTTATAAAGCAAGTAGTTTTCAAATCTCAATATCAGCTAACAATGGTTAGTTGTTGACATTTCTTAAGATTTCTAATGTACAATGTTCGTGATTTATTAGGATATATAATGTTTTTTAAATTTTGAAATTATTCCTTGCTCTTTCCTCAGTCTTCAGGTGTACCTCACGGCAGTATTGGTCCTCTCCTTTATACAGTTTTACAGCTGGCATTCCAACTCATCCTAAAACTGTCCTTACCATTTATGCAGATGAGACAAGTGTGCTTGCAGGTAATAATAATCCTTTAATAGTCGAAGACTGTCGTCGAAATTGGAGGATTAATATAAATTCCAACAAATCCCATCAAATTAATTTACTTCCTTCGTCGACAGCCTACCGACTACCCTACAGTATCCTTTAGTAATGGTGCTCTTACTCCTGTCGAACAGATCCTCTCCCTTGGACTACATCTGGACAAACATGTTCACAATACACACAAGACATAACACTGCACGTCGATTCCGACTATTACAATACTTACTTGACAAACGGTCTAAGCTTACAATTCATTAAAAAGACTTGACAATAAAATTGTCTGCCTGGACATACATTGAGCTTTGGGACTCCACTAAACATTCGAAATGCTCTCATATTCAATCCTTACTATCCAAAATCCTCAATGCTCCTTATTTTGTCACAAATAAAATCATTCATAAACACTTTAATGGGTTCATACGTGATCGATCTAGCCCGAACTAGATATCAATCCTTCCATTATAAACACCCTAACCACCTAAACCATACTTTCTCTTTAATTTTTGACAATCCTCCGAGGAGCCTGAAAAGAACATATTCTAGAGACTTTCTAATGTAGGGATGTTATCAGATTGCTACCAATGAGTTGAGTTGTATTTATACAATCC
>NW_027108888.1:469584-474623 GCF_000696795.3 Halyomorpha halys | reverse complement strand
GACAATACAATTGTACTATACTTCCAAATACAATAAAATTTACAATAAATTTATTTATCTATTTGAATAGCATTTAAAATTCTGTATCACTGAATGTATTAAAACGTTTCAAACATAAATAGAATAACTTATTTAGTGTTTAGATATTGCTATTTATTAGTTTATTATGGATTAATATCCATTATATGTAAATCCATCAAGCTTGTCGTGTTTTACTTTAATTAATATATTCAAAACCGAAATAAAAAAAAAATAAAATAACAGGGATATATATATTATTTAATCGCGGGTTACTAACCTAATTCAAACCAAGTGTAAAGGTTGAGTTTTCTTTCTGTTAATCCACCACGAAATAAAAGTCAAATCGACTACGTCGGACTCGAACCCGCACCGCATTGCTTAATTTGTTATGTCGTTGATCTATAGTTTCCATAATTTTTCAAACCCTCCTGGAGAAGAAAGTAATGACATACATTTACGAAAGAAGTATTAATATTTTGATTAAAACTGTTTCTTGGCCATGTTCTATCTGAGAAAAAAGCTATAAAATCATATTTAATTAGTTTTTACTAGTGGTTATTTCTAGTTTTAATTAAAATATTAGAAATATGCTGCACTTTTTCAAATATAATTTTTCGTGAAATTTGCATTTGTCTTCTTTTCCAGGTTTGATCTAACACATTCAGCAATATGCCAAAGCAAGAAAAAAGGAATTCTAAAAGAGAAGAAAATAAAATCTGCAATTCTAGAAAAGAAAATATGAAAGATTGTTGTTGTGGTAAAAGTAAAAATAACGGGAACAGCAGAAGAATTTCAAGCAGTGAAGATAGTTTTGACAGCGATGCGACGACAATACCTGTCAAAGGAAGGCAAGAGGATGTTCTAACCGACTTTGACAGTGATGCATCAACAGTAGACTTCAGAGGTTTTGCCGATGAAGAAGATATAGATGCTCCTACTAAAAATAATTTGCCTGGTAAATCACTAACTCCTCAAGCTTTTATAGATAATTCATCGGCTCCTCATGTCGTCAACAAGTTCAACTTAGGTTCAGATGTATTAGTATTAAATAACTTGTCGCATTCCTTTCCACCTAGTGCTCAGTCGAAAAACAAATCGACACATGATGTCAATGTCCAACATACGTATGATACTGTATATCAAAATGTTACAAATTCGACACCAGGGCTGGAAGGCCTCCGTGATGTGAGTATTTCTGTCTTTCAAAAGAATGTTCGTCCAAGAATGTTAAATTCTCAAGTATCCATATTACCATGTAAAATTCTTTCACCGATTTCTAAAAGAAACAATGTTTCTAGTGTAGACGTAATAGAAGGGGGAGGGAATGTTTGCTTTACTCAAAGAAAAAGTGTTCTTACGATTGACCTGACAAATTCTCCAAAAAAGAAAAAAGTACCGCGCCGTAGTGTACAGAATGGTAGTGAACATCCGAATAGCAGACAAGTAGTTGTAAATAATGGTAACGAACATCCAAAACGCAGACAAGTTGACATAAATAATGGTAACAAAAATCCGAATCGCAAACAACTATATATAACTAATGGTAGTAAGCATCTAAGCCGCAAACAAGTAGATATTACCAATGATGTTCAACATCTGAACCCCAGACAAGTAGTTATAACTAATGGTAGTGAAGATCCGAACCGCAGACAAGTTGATATAACCAATAATAAACTGCCATTGGGTCCAGCCGTGTTAGAGAATAACCGGAAGGACTGTGACGACAGCAAGGTTTCACCATATGTGGCAATTCCAGTTGTAGACCTCCGGGACCCGACTGTTGCCCCAAAGTTGGCAGCCCTCGGTATACGATCCGCCATTCCCCTGTCAGAGCTCTACAGTACAACTGGTAATGGTGTATACATGCTCCCCATCGTGAACATGACCTCTGCCCGTAATCCAGTTGCTTGTAACATCGATGGGATTGGTGCCTCCTCTTTGCTACCGCTTGGCCAGCTAATGAATGTTGCATCAAAAAGGAAAAAATGTTAAAAAAAAAATTTTTTTATTAATGTTTATGTTTATTTTTTAATAACATCAGGAAAAGTTCCATTGATCTCTACCGAAATCCTTTCCATATAACAACATATAAACGATCAGTCCTAGTTCAAATTAATTTTAACTCCTAAGACTCATGCACCAATCACTACCCTTTCCATTTTCAAATCCCTTCTCTTCCCACGACTGTTCATTATTCAATCAGGCTTCATCAGTCTGGAGAAATGACGAAATAAGGAATTTCATTTGAAATCGATGTATTCCTTTTCATGTACTGCTTCTTTAGTTTATAATATTTTATCTCTTATAGTTACTTTTTTATTTTTATAAGTACTTTCTTATTTCAATTTTGTATTATTTTTTCATCCAGATAATATTTATCAGCATATCTTTAACGTTAGTTGCTATTAAATTGTGACACTTAAACTAACTCATTTGTTTTATTTTTTTTTTTTTTTACTAAGACTAGTCATACGGGCTAGTAATACACCAAGAATAAATATTTCATTCTTGTAATGTAATTACATTATCATTATATCATCAATGTTATATTTAATATAATATTATTATTTTAGATACTGTGTGATCAATACTTTTATTTTGTAAGTATAAGCTTATATTTGTGATTATCAAACACAAAATTTTTATTTGTAATTTAAACTAAAAAAATAAATAAATCAATAATTGTGTAATGTATTCCGTTTTCTTTTTAACCCCTATTGATTTAGGGATTTTTTTTTTAATTTGACATTTCAGGATTAACTTCTTTCTTATATCTATAAGGAACTTACTTCAAACAGTAAGCGGTCATTTTGTATCTTTGTACATATTTTGTATAGTCTTTTCTTTGCATTTGTGATTAAATGCACTGTTTTATAGATAACTAGATTAATGTGCGAAATCCCTATTAACTTCAACGTAAAGTTGCCTTCAAGGGGCGTGGCCTAATACATAACCCCTTAGCGTTATTTTGCTTAGAAGGAGAGAGGTTTAAATGCACTCCACTAGGAGGCGGGCACCAATCTAATTTTTTTGATGACTTAAATAACTTTTTAAGTTATTTAAGTCAGTTATTTGTATATTGTTTTATACAAATAATAAATACCTAATGAACAGACTTTTAGTGACAGTTCTTTCACTACCACTGGTAGGTAGTGACGTTTATCACGCTGGACCTGAAAGGGTTACTGAACCAAATGATGGTAAATGTCATCGTAACGGTAACTATGATATAGTTTACACCATGGCAGTTTCTGCGAATATCAGTGTCAAGTGACAGTACACAAGAGTGATATATTACATAAAGTAGAATACTTATAATTTTCCTGCCATTTCTTGATGTTGCTCATATTAAAAATATTCCCAAGCGCCTATCATCTACGTAACCGGTATTCTTTTGACATGGCCCCTACGTTTTGGAAATGATAAATTATTTGTACAGAGGGCAGATATTTATTAGAGACCGTTCGGGGTCGGGCGGAATACAAATATAATCATAGCAAGATGGGAAAAGTTTTGCTATTAGCCTTTGTGAAGGGCGGCGGGGTGTTGACATATATAAATGAAAGTTAACAGCCTATCATGTTAACAGGGTTATTGCATATTAGAGAAAGCGATGAAGGGCGTAGACAGAGCTTATTAATTTCCCAAAGGGTGAAACGTTTCAGTTATCCCATTATATGTGTCAAGTGAGATAAATTACAGCGATATATTCATTCCAAGTTGACATTGTTCCCTTAACTCCTTTCTCCTCAGCACTACTCCGACCTGTATTAATAACTTACTCCGTCGCTGCTGAGTTATCAGAGCTCTGGGACTACAGTTGTGACATTTGCCGCTGTCCGGGAGTATTCAGCGTTCTAGGAAGCTTTGAACAGGTCTGTGTTCTTGAAAACTAATTAACAAACTTCGTTTATAAAAGTTTAACTTCTCATATAGAATGCCCTCTTTATTATTAACTGTGTTTTCTAAACACGGAATTAAACTGCTTGTTACTTTATCGGGTTTAACATCTTTAAGATTTCCAACTAGGGCAGGAAGTGTTGGTTATCTCACCCAATCTAGTTATTTATACCGGTAGACCAACTTATTATACCAAAGTTTAAATAGAAGTTATGTACCTTGATTCGAAATTCTTATATATTGGCCTTTTAAAAGATTTTTGTACACGAGAAGGCTATTGTAGTCTCAAAACCAATAATTTATTAATTTTGCCAATATTTATTGCTACAATTACTGCATGACGAGGTGTTTGGAGTTGGACATCAATTATTTTTCAGTAATATTTATATATTTTTTTATTTGCTATATTTGAATGGAAAGTCCTTTTAATGTATAATGTGTGTTATTTCAGTCATACACTAATGCCTTGATGGTGACTGAATGGGCCAAAATTTGGCCAGATTAATATCTATATTTTTTTTAATAGCCTTTTTTTGTAATTAAACTCATAAATAATCTCCGCCCTTTGGTACCCTGTTTTTGACAAAGATTTGTTTAAACCAACTAGAATATACAATGTTTCGCATCCATACCTACGACTTTAGAATGGACGTTCCCAAAAGTGTGGACTATTATCCATTTTATTATAATCATTAGAAATTTAGTTTGTAATTAATTCAAAAAATGTAGTATAAATAATACCCTTATCGTTTCAACTCGTAAATTTCTTCAATTTCCCAGTTGTACTCACCTGTGAATATAAAAAAAAAAAATTAGGAACAAATTATATAGTATGAAATATTTTATTTGAAATTTATTTTGAATCAAACTTATTCTCAATCATCCATATAACTTGTAGAAATGTCACTGTGTTTTCTTAGGAACGGCTTAATTTTAATCCAAGTTTTTGATTAAAAAGTTGATACAACCAACAACAAAATTTGATGCATATGTAACTGAAGTGGGGAAACTCGTCATCGGGATGGTTTTTATCAACCTCTCCACTAACCTCCCTTTCTCTCTTTCATCATGATATGTACTTATTTAATTTGTTACTTATTCATGCCCTCCAATATTTT
>NW_027108888.1:462527-469157 GCF_000696795.3 Halyomorpha halys | reverse complement strand
TATTAATTATAGTTATTTATGATTTCTTTTATATATCAAGAAGATGAACATATATTGAGTTTCGAACTTTCCTAGTACGAGGCTTGATTTAGATGATTTTATTATTTAAAATTTAATACCTATATAATATAATATAATAATTGGATACATTACAGGAGATGGATAGGTTTTATTAGAGTTAGTTGAAAAAAAAAATGTGTACTGTTAGAATCCGAACTTTCTGAAACCCGTACACTATAAGGGAACCACCAATTAATTTTTTAAGTTATACTTTATTTTCAAAAACCATAAGGCGCTGTTTTTGAAACCAAGTTTCGCACCCGTAAAGAACAGTGGGATGGATAGTTTTTTTTCGGTTGGCTCTACAGATCTTTGACCGCCCGAAACCAGCCTTCTCAAAACCTATCTATCTTGAGCTACTGCTTTCCAGTTTGCTGCGTGCATATCTTTACCATCTTTTGTTGATTCTGTCTATTCATTTGCATCGTGTTCTCCCACGTGGTCTCTTGCCTTCTATATTGGCATTCATTGTTCTCTACACGCGTCCTGATGGATTATCACTTCGAGTCAGATGCCTCGTCCATCTTAACCTCCTTACCTTCATATTTATGATATATTGACTATAAAGTTTCTATAAGTAGTTTACTGTTATTTCTTCTCCTGAAAGGATAATAGTTTTGTAAATGCTATCTTTGAACTTTTTGGACAGAATGCACGAGTTAAGCAATAACGAAATTGAAAATTAACGTGCATTTCTTGCCTTCAACTTGACTTTTATTTTCTCATCAATTTCGCTTTTCTAGTTCCCATAGAACCTAAATACTCTAAGCTATCAACCTGTTCAAATGTCTTCCTATATCTATGTATGCCACCGAGATTGCTCTCATTTCTACATCTAACCATATATTTTGTTTTATACTAATTTATTTTGAGACCTAGTTCCTTACTAGAATTTATGAATATAGTTGTATTTAGTTTTATTGTTTCCTCATCCTTGCCTAATAATACAAAATTATCTACACACCCAAGGACCGGTATTTTACTACTTAAAGTTAAACCCTTTTCTTTATTCAATTTATCTAAGGTACATATCTTAAATACAGCAGTACAATCTTTAAGAAAAAACAAATATCAAAGGATATTTGGATATCTCTTAAAGATTTTTTTTTACACTGGACGAAATGGCAGGTCAAGTTGGGGATAAGAAAAACATGTATGACGATAAAAAGGGTAAAGATGAGCTATTTTTAGCTCGAAACGTCAAATCCAATAATGAATTTAAGAAGTTAAAAAGGGATGAATTTTTCTTCTCAAATAATATAATTGAAACATATTTACTTGTTTTTTCGAAATCTAATAATGGTGGTTGAGATACAACATAATGGGATCAGTTCTGTCATCCCTGATGTTAATAATGGATGAAATAGTGGAATATTGTGGATAGGTAAGCTGAGGAGATAGCTAGGATTTGGGACTAGTAAAATATGGGAGGGATGGAAGAGGGACATGGTACGAGGTCCTTGTTACTTGGCTCCAGCACTGAATAACGAGATCTATTTACATGTTAATAACCTTACATTTACATACGCGCAGTCTCGGCCTAGTCTCCTACACCAGCGTTTACCAAGCCCCCAGCTTTTTGATGCATTTACCTTAACATGTAAAGATTTCTGGAACAGTATTGATGGCAGGTTAACTAGTAGGTTGAATAACTATCAGTATTATTATATTATCATAACATAAAAGTCATAAAAACAAACTTTGAGGTAACATGGTATAGGTACGAACCAGATTTTATAAAGTTAGATTTTAAATTACTTTAAAATCTTCATATTTGAACCTAGATTTTTCGATTTATTTTTTATTTTGTTTTTTTAAGTGTTTGACAGATAAAGAACTTTAAAAAACTTATTGACATAAAAATCACAAGTATACACAACTACTACTCCACTATCACTACCAATAACAAGATAATAAATAACAAATAACTATATAAATAATAATAAATAACCAATAACACTAATGATTATATGAATGCCCCAGAGCTTTAACAGGGGGATATATATACAATAATGGTGGAAGGGGATAATGCTAAGCCAGATCTATAGGGTTATGCACCTTAACTGAGGTTAAGTATTAACTGTTAAACCCACGTTTCATACACACATACCTATGCCTTAAGTCAGACGCGGTTTCATCACACATTATTCAAGCAGTTTAGTTTATTGATATACTAGTAATTAAATTTTATTGTTAAAAAATATTTTGTGCGATACATCTCACTATTACCAAATTTTCACAAGCTTCAAATAAAGCATCAGCTGAGTGACAAAATAGTTTAAATGAAAATTAACCCTTATTTTTTTCAAATGCAAATAAGAACTTGCAAACAAATAAATTTATTAAAAAATATAAAGATAAAATCATAATAAAATTAAGACAAATGATAATTATATCACATAAAAGGAATCCTTCATAATTGCTTAGAGATTCTTGTTTTCTTTAGATAAATCTTACATCAAATTCGTTTTTTTATAAACTGTTCCTCCCCATTATTCTTTTTTTATTATAATTTAATCTCAGTCACCTTCTTGTCTCTTTCATTCAGATTCTCCTTAGTGTGGACTTGACTTGTTCACAAGTTGAATTTCCCTTTGTGGACCAACAATTATTAATTTCCCAAAGAATAATTTTTCTTAAAATAATTGGTTTAATAAAACTAATAAATTCCATAGTTAGAATAATTGTCATCGAAATACTGAATTTTAAGAATCGATTTTGCAAAAAACTGGAAATATCGGTAATTTTTGTCTTATTACCTTTCTAAATTTAATAATGCTATTAGAATTATTGAAATAAACGCTTTCAAATAAGTAAAAAGAAGTCTAAACTGCAAGGGAGTGACTAGTAGAGGCAGGTCTTCAATAAATAGTTGAATATTTGATTATAAAAATTTCAATGTGGGACTAAATATTTAAAAAAATTAACGGAAGATGCAGGACATCAGGTTATTAATTTAGTTTTATTTAAATGTTAAATTGGCTTTTCGCAATTTATATACTGATTATTATCAATATATTTATATAATTATGGATAATATAAACCAATAAGTGCAGTGCAAGTGTAAAGGTTGATGAGATCCAACTACTTCTAATATTATAATTTGTAGAACTAGATAATGGAGAAGTCACCCGAAATGTTATCCAGGTGATTGAAATAAATAAGGAGTGTCAGAGGGTTTTTCCTCGATAATAAAGTAAATATTTTCAAAAATTGTTATATTTTATCACAAATTTAATAATACAGAGCTCAATGAATAACAAATTATTATTATCTGCTATTATGATAACAAACTTCAATTACAAAAAAAAAAGTATATATATATATATTAACAAGCAATTTTCTCTTTTAAAATCACAATATCGTTCCATCTTGGACAATCGATTGATTGGGAATTGGAATCAGTAATAAAATATTTGAAGAGATTCAGTATCGAACATTATTATAATTATCAATCTATTTTCAAATACCCATCTCTGGTGGCGTCCAAAGTCTGTGGAATAAATTCCATTTGTCGCGCGACCAAGCAAGAAAGAGGTCATTTATTTCAATCCAATAAAATGATTTTTTTTTTCATCTTTTTTTAGACAGAGAATAATTCTAGAGTAAAATCGTAGGAGCTCGTTAAATTTACGGTGGCCTGAAAGGAGAGAGCTGAGCTAATAGATTGGATTGGATGATATATGTCGAAGAGAAGGCTCTTTGGCTCAGTCCAATTCAGAAGCGGCCCTTTTGTGGAAAATTATGCAGATTTAAATTACAGAGCACTTTGGTGTTTGGCGGCCCCCTGGACTAATTGGTTGTAGCCCCCTAAAAACAGCCTCCTCCCCTGAATAAATTTATCAGCCTTTTGAGTTCTATTTTCATAATCCACGGCTCTCAGCCCTCCTGAACGAATGTTTGTATACAAATGCCATTCCCTAACCGTTCGTTTTCGCGAATAAGGTAAATAAAGTAGGAGTAACAAAGTTGTTTTTAGAATAGCGAGCGTCCTATCGTTTTTTTTTCTCTTTTTAGGTGAGTCCGGTCCCTCTTTGTTCAGGTTTTTTTATGTTTTCTGACCTAGTAGACTCTTTTGTTATTTTTGCTTTACACCTTTTGAAACTCAGTGAGAACGGGGTTTTATCTTTTTTCATAAATGACAAATGGCATTCGTGGAGTTATTCAGCACATAATAATGTTTGTTGTTTTAATTTATGATATTTTCCCTTTAATGTGCTTCAGCTTGCACTGGAGGTCATAAGATGCAATAGAACTCCATATATTTGTATGTGGTTTTTTATTCCATTTTCAACTTCTATCTAGTGGACAGTCGATGTAACGGACGCGGACTGGTATCAGACTCAGTATTTAAAATTTTGAAAAGTTGACTTATTATGTTTTTCAGTAGTTGGTCAATGTTTATCACTTTTCAACAATTTTGTGATTAGTGTGCTATCAAGGACGATATTTCAATTACTTTCAATTCTGTATCATGCCTATGACCTGACAATCATTATGTGTATATGGGCATCCTTAAATTAATTAAGATCAGTGTGCAGGAAAATAGTACTGTAAGCGAACTTGCTGAACGATTCAAAACTTGATAGTAACAGCTAAGTGAAATTTTCTATAAGAAAAACAAATTGTGGGGAAAATGGTCCCATATGGGAATTATGCTACCTTTAATCAAGACGTCAAAGTATTTTCCCAGATTATTTAGTTGAAAAGAAAGTAACTCACTACTTTATTTAATTTTCATGCATTGTTTCGTGCGTGAATGTATACGTACATACTTATTCTTGCTAATATTTTTTTCGGATTCTGACAGTAAATCAGATTTAAGTCGAATTAATATCAGGTGCTTTTTTTTTTATCAGATGCATTCTGAAGAAATAAAATCATGCATAAAGACCTTAATGTTCCACATGTAACTGATCTAGCCTGAACTAGTTATAAATCCTTTCGTTCCAAACTCACTAGATTATAGCCTTGCTTCCTCTTCTATTCCTGACAATCCTCCAAGGTGCCTGAAAAGAAGATGACCTCGAGACCTTCTAATGTAGAAATATTACTACAGTGATACTAATGGGCAATTTCTCTACATGTCTGTATCATACCATTATGATCTTACACCAGATTTACTTGATGTATTTTAATATAAATACGGTTGCAAATATCAGTAAATAAATAAAAATAAAAAATATGACTTTTCGTTTCAATATTACTTTTTTATTGATGGGTATAATTTCTGTCGCACAATAAATTAGAAACTCAAAGAGTTAAGACGCTATTCTCAATTAAGTTAAGAGCTATATGAATGTTAGTTTAAAATTATGTTGCAAAGTACTCAAATATTGAGTTAGGATCTCATTAAAATTTCTCCATTATCTATAGTTTAACAGAATTCAACATATAGATAATCGATGGGTTAAGAAAGTAATTGATTTTGTTTTAGGGGAAAAAAAAAATCATCTACCAGTCGAGAAACTTTTATCTTTTATTTTTAACGAACAAAGTTGAAGAGCAGGGGACTTGAGGCGATTTTTTATTTTCTCTCTCCTCGGGACTAAAAAGACATAAAACGCACCTGCCCTCTGTCATTAGGCCCGGGAAGTGTGAGCGGTTGCCAAGGGGAGGAGGAAAGTATTTAAGCAATTAGGAGAGTGGACGGTGATTAATATAGCAGATCATTGCCCAACTCTCAACCAACTTTTTTTCTTTCGCAAATTTACATCTGCTCTCGGCCATCTTTCTTTGTCAGTCACCGTCTCTGATAATGATAAAAACTTTCATATCATCACTCCTTCCTCAGCTAATCTTTTTATTCTTTATCAAGCCCAAATTAGAGGAGTTCGAGCCCAAATCATGGGCTTTATCAATTTATGGGTTCATCAAATTACTTTGATAATTTTTTTCTTACCTCAGCATTTCACCATTTCTTTTTTTTTACTGTAACAATTCTTAGTAAAAATAATTACTTAAATGTTTATTTTTTTTATTTATTTACTGAAATTTCTTGGGAAGGAACCATCCAATGGTGCTACTTCAATCATTACTTTAAATTAAAGATCCCGCGGTCATATTGTTCTCTGCCCTCTCAGATGATTATAAGGATGAGAGACTAAGAACTAATGGGTTTGGGTGTGTAAGGATTTTGGGATGAAAGGAGGAATATCTGTTTCGGGCCAAAACTGCAGTGAATGGAATGTTGAGGTCTTTATGGATGAGTTTATTTGTCACATAATGTGTCTTCAGCATCAGGGATTTTTGATTGTAAGAATAGGAATTTGAAGGTTTGGTAGAGGCCCAAAGCATAAATCCGTATGTTCAAATAAGTCTGATTACCATAGTGTATCAGAGTTTTTTGTAGTTATTGGGACCTTTAGAGGGTTTGTCTAATAGAAGTTGTAGTAATCGGAATACGGAATCTACCAAAATATTTAGTTTGAAAATAATTACTCGTGCTAGGCAGTTAAATTAATGTCCTCCCGAATTACAAAGATTCGCATGCAAACTATTAAATTGTTAATTTATTATCGTGCAAATTATTAATTTATTATTATCTTATACATGTTTATTAAAACGGAA
>NW_027108888.1:459066-462477 GCF_000696795.3 Halyomorpha halys | reverse complement strand
GCGCTACCTTGATACGATACAGGCCTTTCGACTATACTGTAATATCGATGTCTGAATTAGTACACCTCAAGTTATCAATTTAGTTGTATTTAGTTGTAAGGATAGGAATTTGAAGGTTTGGTAGAGGCCCAAAGCATAAATCCGTATGATCAAATAAGTCTGATTACCATAGTGTATCAGAGTTTTTTGTAGTTATTGGGATGTTTAGAGGGTTTGTCTAATAGAAGTTGTTGTAATCGGAATACGGAATCTACCAAAATAGATTCAAATATTTAGTTTGAAAATAATTACTCGTGCTAGGCAGTTAAATTAATGTCCTCCCGAATTACAAAGATTCGCATGCAAATTATTAAATCGTTAATTTATTATCGTGCAAATTATTAATTTATTATTATCTTATACATGTTTATTAAAACGGAACATAGTGTTTCATATTTTAAAAATAAAAAAATGTCTTTTTTCTACACTTCGATAGGCGCTTAAAAAAAAAAACCATCATTTAGGTACTTTATAAAACATCTTTTATGTTATTTTTTTACCCTATTTCTATTTAATTTTTTTTTATTTTAGCTCTTTGTACTCAGTTGTATTTTATCTATTATTACTACTTTATTTTTTATCTTTTATCTCTCATCTTTTCTTGTTTTTTTTTCTATTATTTTACAAATAATTATCTATAACAGGGGTGATCAACTTTTCAGTATATAAGACCAACTTTTTATCTTAAATGTGTGTCGGGATCGATTGTCATAAGTGTAATCTGGGCTGAAAAGGGGTGTAAAATGCATACTATGTTTATACACTGAGCAGTATAATGTGCATTCCAGTAAGGTATGGGCAGATAAAAAAAAGTATATGTTCAAAACTATTTTTTATTTTTTAATCATTTATTAAGTTTTCAAGATATAGGCTCATGAAGAAAATGAATTTCCAGACCCAACTTTTGATAGCAGCATACCGAACATGGGTTACCTTAAAAATAGGATTTTCTGACACACACTCATCTTCAGATAGATTTTGATCAACTTCAATGTTGATCGTAAATATGAAAAATTATATATAAAAATACACAGTAAGGATGATAATTTGATTTCAATATTTCATTTTCTAGTTTTTTTTTTGGGGGGGTCAAGTAAATTTATCATGATAGAACGATATGACGTACTTTTGCTAATCCATCAATAGCTCACTGAGTACACCTCAAGTTATCAATGTAGTTGTATTTAGTTTTATAGTTTCTTTGTCCTCGCCCAATAATACCAAATTATCTACACACCCAAGCACCGGTATTTCACTACTTCAAGTTAAACCCTTTTCTATATGTGTTTTCCGCATTAAATTTATCTAAGGTGTATATCTTAAGTACAGCAGTCCAATCTTTAAGAAAAAATGTATATCAAATGATACTTGGATATCTCTTAAAGATTTTTTTTTTTTACTGGACGAAATCAGTATATATATTATATAGATAGATATAGATATACGGTTCATCTATGTACTTACGTACCTACTCAAAAAAACAACAACAATAGTTATTTAAAGGGCCAAAAAACTCACGTCCAGGGAATTGAAAGGACATGGATAATTATTAACAATATTTATTAATTCAAAGTAGCTACAGATAAAGACAGATTTGGAATTTACTTTCTTTCCTTTGCAAATTCTCAGAAAACGTTAAACTATTTTTAGTTAGAAATTTATTTCGAGCGAACAACGACCGACTAAAATTGACCTCATGATCCACTTTTTGGCCACCCCTGATTTATACATTATCTTCATTACAATTTTGTAACTACAGATACCCCATACTAAAGCAGCATTGTATGTATATAATATACTTTTTGCATAGTTTATGCACTAATTATTTAAAATATATCCTATACAGAAGGCTTATGTAAAAGAAATTAGTTCCTATAAAGTCACAAATTTACTACATTATATCAATAATATTTCTTACATACTTCATGAACTCACTAAGATGAATTTATTACTCATGCTTATAAAATATAAAATTAGTTTCAAGAACCGTCCGTATTATTTAGCATAAATAATATGACTTTTTAAATCCGATTAAACTTTTCTTAAATCAGGATGTTCTTTGTTCGGGTTACCCGACATAGAATGTATTTAAGTTTACGCCGCTAAGGATATTGGCCATAACCCCGTTCGGTATTAAAGTCTCATTTTACGGTGGATAAGCTTAAGAAAGTTACTGTTATGGGTTAGTGGGGGGGGGGGAGTAGGGAATGTATGAAAACCGTCTGGCACCTGTAAAAATATTTTCTAATAATCGAAGTTATATCCGCTTTGGAAATCTGTGTCATGATTTCTTATTTTTCAGTTGTTTTGCAACAGGAAAATTTAACACTGATATATTTTGGGAGGAGGGGATGAGTAGGATGTGGTGGAAAATTACAGAAACATATCTGCATTAAAATAATTTTATCATTTATATGAACAATACAGGTTTCTGCCATGGTTCGAACAATCCTACGAATTTCGTAAATTACTGGTGAAGATGCGTTTATAGAAGTTGTAAAATATTTATTTCGGATTTAATGTTTTACCAAAACTAAAAATACTTTATTTTAGAACGAAATTGGAATTTTGGCTCTGCCGTACGTCGAAGGAGAATTTCGAATGATACATGATCATTCTACTGTTTTTGTCGTACACACGATTCAATTCTTTTTGAATACCAAATATATCAATATATATTTTATACATTAATTTCAAATAACCAATGTTTCCGTCAATCCTGGTCATTTTGAAGGACAATCTTAGTTTTAATTTCACAGCCTCACATTTATAATTAAAAATGTTATTTTATTTTCCTTATTTATGGCATAAACAGCCATGTTGGCTGAAACGTTGATATTTGAAATTAATTAATAAAGAATATTGAAGATGGAAATTTTTATTATAATTAATAAGTACAACTAGTCTCGAATAAGAAAAAATATATATATGTTTTTTGCCTTATCTACCCTGAATCATATATAACATACCAAAATGGTTGGTTTTAGAAATTGTATGACCTATATAGTTTATAACTTGGATTGTTGGGGGGAGATATATCACTTTAAGAGAACTAATCAAGTTGGCTGTGGCTATGACCCTCCCCCCTCCACCACCACTCCCCTTTAACCTCCCTTAAGGCAGTTCCCCCCGATTAGACCCAGGCCGTCAGCTACATGTGTCCCCGCCAGTTCTGGCTTTATCTAATAAACCGCCATCAGCTTTGCGACATCTGCTCCTCGAAATATGACACTGGCAGTTATTACTTCTTCTCGATGAGTAGCAGTCGATCCCAGCGCTACCTTGATACGATACAGGCCTTTCGACTATACTGTAATATCGATGTCTGAATTAGTACACCTCAAGTTATCAATGTAGTTGTATTTAGTTTTA
>NW_027108888.1:458184-458738 GCF_000696795.3 Halyomorpha halys | reverse complement strand
AGGAACGTAATGAATATTATTTTAAAGTAAAATATAATATGAACTAAAGCCGTACGCTTACGATGGACAGTTTGGGATGCAATCAAAGGGTTATAATTTACCGCGAGTACACATGTTCATCGGCATACGTGGTGACGATAGTGTTAGAATTGGTTGGGATGTCAGCTGTAGAGAATGGAACCGAGGACACTATCTTCAAGAACACTTGCGGACTAAGAGAGAGAGAATTCATTGGTTAATTTTATGAAATTTCAAAAACGTTACACCTTGTTTAAATGACTGATTGCGTTGATTGTTCGAAAACGGTATATTATTTATTATTTTTATTCTAATTGTGAATAATCTTGTTTAAGATTGCTAATTTGGAAAGTGCCTCCACTGGCTAATTGCCAGTGCCCTCACACGTGGGGGATGGAGTGGGCTCAGGGATCCTCAGGTCCATTGTGTAAATATTGTATATATTATTTTATCATTATGTTATTTTATTTATTTATTTTTCATACAGATAGTTTGATTATGTAAATGGTTGGTTTTAGAAATTGTATGACCTATAT
>NW_027108888.1:449496-457922 GCF_000696795.3 Halyomorpha halys | reverse complement strand
TAAATTAATAACTACCTCGTTCTTGTCTAAGTTGTCCAATCTTCTTAACGACAGTTTTCCATTACCATTTACCACCCATAATTTAAATGTTGTTTTTAAATTATTCTATGGAAGTAATTGGCTAGGGGAAGGGAAGTGTCAAACTTTAATAAATATATAAAACCGCTTAACCGAGGCCAATTATCCTGGGTCATGTGTCAGGAGTGTACTATATTTTAATGAGGGGTCTGTTTAATTCAAGATGGGCATATGGACGATTAAATGATTCAAGACGGCACCGCAACGCCAACTGGCAACTTGTCAGCCTTTGAATCTTTAAAGGCAGCTGAGAAAAATATGGCGGAACGTTAATAATACAGCCCTTCGTTAATGTTTAAGTAATCGTAACGCATTATCGATTATGAAGACGCCACAGAGAAGTTTCCGTCACAAAGGGACCGAATTATTTATGTAGAAGCGTAATATTCCATGAGGGTGGATGACACTTATATAATTTGCATAATCATTGTCGGACGACATGAATAAGTTATAAGAAAGGGCTGGGTAAAAATAGGCCCCAGAGAAAGTACTAGAGTTATGCTACACTATCTGCGATTATATGAGCGCCTTGGAACGAAAGGTTACTCGGAACGTAGGCTGCATTCATTTTTAAAACAATTCAAACTTTTATAACGCGTCGTTTGCTGACCCTTGGCATATAAACAAAACAACAGATCTAATATTTAGAAGAGAAGTTTCCCTCAGGTTCAAAGAAACTATTCGTTGTTATTGCATAACTATAACTCCAGTCTAGTTATTATTTAATTACGATAAGTTTCTTAAATCAGCTATATCTCCGAATATTTGAGGCGTTCGGTCGTAAAACATGGTAACTGCGAAAATGAAAACGTGTACAATGTTAAATTTTTTGTTAGTTAAAATATTTTATCTTCAACCAGCAGTTACTTGCAATAATTTAATATCAATATTATTGTCTTTTATTCTTTTAAAAATTAATGACAAAAGCTGTAATATATTTAAAAAAATTCAGCTATCATGTTACACGACCGAACACCTCATTCATAAAGTTTAATAGACTCAGTGTATTACTGGATAATAATACAGCATGAAAATTGTTCCTTTTCAATTAAATTGATCTATAAAAATAAATTATAATTCTTCTTTCAATTTTAATCGAGTTGCAAAATTACAAATAGACTTTATTTAAAGGAATACTTTAATAAAAATATATACATAATTTAATAAATCAAAGCTTTTTGCTCTTTTGGATCAATTTTCGAATCTGAAATATTTATAATTTATACAAAATCTAAGCATTTATTTACAGTAACTACTAGACAAACGCCCTAATATGATAACAGATAACTCATAGAATGTAGCAAATAACTATACAAAGCAGATGTAAGGAAACTGAAACAAACTAATAAAACATATATAAGTAACTGGTAGGAGTGAGTAGCTCATTGGTACGGCACTGTACTACAAACTTTAACTGGGTTAAATCCGGTTGTGGCAGATAATTATTTTCCGTTTCACCATAGCCGTAAGCTAGCCCTCCTGGTCGAGAGCCCTCTGGGGCCATCCAGCCTCATAAAGTGGGTACCTTTAATTGGGTAAAAATCTAGTATGTGATGTAGAGGGCTTTTCTGACCAAATCAGCTTCTTGCACAACCGTTGGTCTAGTAACAGAACTTCTTTACAAAATACTGCACCCCTAAACCTTCACTGGTTGTAGCTTTATTATATTGAATTTGCAAATTTTTAATTTATCCTTACCCTAATTAAAAAACATAAACTTTTAAGTGTTATCATTTAACAAGAGGAATAATGACTGCTATTCTTTGAAATTAGAAAATTTTAATCTAGTTTTTATCCTTTTAAAATAAACCATAATTACTGTGGTCTAATAAAAAATAAATTGAATAAAAACCCTTTTTTAATTAATGGAGCGAAAAGACTTGAGAATTTATATTTCATTTATAGGAATTATGTAGTTTTTTAATTTGCTTTGATCGGATTACTTAAATGGCCACCAAATAATAAAAATTTAAATTTAAATTTCAACATTTAAGAAATTACTAGAACAAAAATTTAATTTTATATTTATGCACTCATTGTAATACTTTGTCCTCTTAAAACATAATGTCTGTAATAAAGAAAATATTTATCTATTTTTTAATTAAATGTATGTGCAAGGATTTTATCAATTTTGTGTGTGTGTGTGTGTGTGGTTAACTGACTGAGGGTGTATATTAAAATCACGAAATAAACTTAATTAAAACCTTAAATTACAGCTGATAGGTTTTGTATTACAAAACCGCTTAGTTATTTAAGCTCATTGTGGTTTCTTATATTTTTCTAGTCCCGCTTCTTTTTGCTGCCTGATATTTCATCCACCAGTTGCTGTGCAGGTTGTTTTTTAAAGGGAAACAAGAAAAGCGCGTTTTGTATAGTATACACTTCAGTCTCTTATCCGTCCCAGTTGGGACCGAGATATTGCAGGTTAAGCAGTAGAGCTGGTTAATCCGGAGAATGATAAGCACCAACTAATCATCATTAAGTTAATTAAACTAATAGTTTTTTATCCACCCACTACATTATTAATCTACCTATCTATTAATCTACTGCTAATTAATTTTAATATTTTATCGTAAGTAATGAGACTATTAAATTCACTTTAACAGTAAATTTCATGTTACTTAAGATTAACATTTAATTAATTAACTGATTCCTCACAACTTAACATATTTATTTATTATATTTTTATCTCCTATTGATCCGTATTTAAAGTGAAGCGATGGTCGGTTAAAGAGCGTCCTCCTGGTTCAAAATCTAATGTAAACTCTCAGATATATCCCTCATCTGTACACAATAGATCACAATATGCACCAACTAATCATAAAGTTAATGAAACTAAATGGTTTTAAATCATTTGCTACATTATTAGCTTATCCAATGCTAATTAGTTTAATATTTTGATCGAATGTAATGAGACCATTAAATTTATTGTAATATAATAATGATAAAAATTATTCAAATAGTCTCAATCTTCTTAAAACATATTACATGTCCAACGTTTCGGCCGATCCGGATGTCATCAAGGACAATCTTAATTTTAGTAACACAGCCTCACATTGATTTATAACATTTGCAGGCTATTATGTTGATGTCAATTCAATACACTTAAAATAAACCTGTATTTATTATTTTAATTTTTTTATGACCTGTATTTGTCATTAAAACATTTAATAATAATTTCTATCATTCATAATTTTGGTATTTTACTATAAATTACTAATTACAACACTATTTGTTGTTATTGTTTATAGTGTTTTGTAAAGACTGTACCTATCTATTCATCTCATTCTTACTTCAGATTGATCTGGATAGCCAGTGAAGCGGACAGCGGTTTATCGGGGTTCAACTGTACGTAAAATGACGGAAGTATTTCATTATAAGATTACTGACTTCATCAGTTCTTAAGATATCGGTAACTGACTCACAACGAGATAAATATAAGAAGCGAGCATTAGCGTTTGTTCTGGGTGACTTATAGGGAAGGTTGGGGCTACAGACAGGACAAGATATAGTGCGGTAGGTCCTAATCGGTGAGCCGCAAATCTTATAGGGGTCGGTTGGCCACCAGCCCGGGGTGTTTAGGAGCCCCCACTATCGTCGATATCTCTCATTAGGTCTCTAATAACCGACTATCTATGTCATAGATTATTTTGTCCAATATGGTCCATTGTGGAAGGTGGAGAAATCTAGATCAAATTTCGGTAAAATGCATATGATATAAACCAGGAGATGGATAGGATGGAAAAGTACAAGAGCCCTAGAGGAGAAAAAAAGACAGTTATTTCACCCAAATTTTTTATTACTTTCATGAAAACTATGTATAATTACTAGTCAAAATTGATGAGTCTGCCAACTATATTTAGAGCTGTTTCAAAACGTAAAAAAAAATTAATTTTTCATTCGGAGCTCTATAGCTTCAAACCAACCAACAAGAATAGAAAACCTAAGAGTATATCATTTTAAGTAGAGTAAATTTGCTAAATTATGAGCCCTAACAGTGCTATTTACGGTTAATAGCTTTCGAGGTATACCTTTTTTAAAAGCAACATTTCATAAAAAAATGTACTGGAAGATCAGTCGTTAGTGAATTTATTTTAAGAAATCTATATCTCAATAACCATTCAACGTACAGATTTTTATTTGCTCTATAATTAGAGCTAGTTTAATAGACTATAAAGTAGTTCATGACGTTTATCTTCGTAGGAGCAGTAGTTTTCATATTTGCTAAAATAAATTGACTTATAGTTGTTAGGACAAATTTGTCTTCATATGCGAATATCATAAAAACTACTACCCCTATGAAGAAATGTAATTATATTATAAGAAATTATAAACTACATTATATTAAGTTAAATTATCTTTATTTTGAGTGCTGATATGTATGTCCAGAGATATATTTCTTTCAAAAATCAACAACTAGAAATTAACATTTTGTAAATTTATTTTCTCAAATATCATAAAAACTACTGCTCCTACAAAGATAAAAGTCATGGACTATTTCATAGTAAATTTCAGTAGCTTTAATTTGAATAGCAATTGTACGTCAAATGATTCCTCAGAATTTTGTTTCTTAAATCAAACTAATGGTAATAAATAACAATAAATCAATATATTTTAGCAAATACCATGAAAACTACTGCTCTTTATGATAAACATCACAAACTACTTTATAGTACATTAAACTAGCTTTAATTTGAGAGCTAATAGACATCTGTATAGCGAATAGTTTTTGAGATATATATTTCTCAAAATATATTCAGTAACTAAGGACATTTCAGTATATTTTATGAGATGTTGCAATCTAAAAAACTATATCTAGTGAAATATTGGACGTAAACATTTCTATTAGGACTCATATTTTAGCAAATTTACTCTACTTTAAATGAGGTTCTCTTAGGTTTTCTAGTGTTGTTGGTAGTTATAGATATAGAGTTCCAAACGAAAAATTAGTTTTTTTTATCGCTTTGAAACATCTGCCATTTTTTATTCACCCGACCTATACTTGTCAGACTCATCAATTTTGACTATTAATTACACATATTTTTCATTAAAGTAATCCAAAATTGGGGTGAAATAACTGCCTTTTTGTTCACTTGACTCTTGTAATAGAAGTACTTATTTCTGGTTGCTTGAATAAAATCCTTGTGAACT
This sequence comes from Halyomorpha halys, assembly GCF_000696795.3. Classification (NCBI taxonomy): domain Eukaryota; kingdom Metazoa; phylum Arthropoda; class Insecta; order Hemiptera; family Pentatomidae; genus Halyomorpha; species Halyomorpha halys. The sequence goes on along the minus strand of NW_027108888.1, from coordinate 452,693 downwards.
GTACGGTAGGAACATAAGCAGGTAAACTATAGACGATAAAACTATTCTTTTTTTTTTAATAATTTATTTATTATTAATTACAATTGTATAAAATTATATACTACAAGTAAATTTGCTGTAGGTGACATAGTGACATGATACAAACATGTGGAGAATCTACCATTGATAGAACTCCAATAACATTTCTAGAGGAGAAGATCTCAAGGCAATCTTCTTTTCAGACGCCTAGGGGGTTTATTAGGCAATGAAGGAGAAGCCAGGTTAGAAACAAGTGGATTTGGGAGGTTGGGAAGTTTATTAGGAAGGAATGGTTCCGGCCAAATCGGCAACATATGGAACATTGCGGTCCTGATGGATGACTTTATTTGTGACAAAGTAAGGAGCATTAAGGATTTTACGAAGGATTTTGGACTGTAAGGATCGGATTCGGGAGGACTTTGATGGTTTAGTGGAGCCCCAAAGCTCAAATCCGTATGTCCAGATAGGCCTTATAATAGTCATGTAGATCAGTCTTTTGTAATAAAATTATTCTTAAATCGTAAAATACAGGTAATTACGTGCTTTCCTCCGCAATTCATTTATTAATTAAGAAATGAACCTACATATATTAATGTAATATAGTTTTATGTCACTTTTTTTTGTTTAGTTTTTAACATATTTATTTGTGTTTTTTTTATATTAAATTATTTCTTCATTCCTTTTAATTTTTTTATATGTTTTGAAAATTAATTTATTAGTTTTTTAGACCTATTTATTTTTGTTTTTAATGATTCTACTGCTGTGGCTATTTTATTTTCTATTTATTTATTTATCATTTCTTTTAATTTAAATTGCGTATGTGTAGTGGATCACTGGAAAAGGAAGGCAAAGGAAAAAAAAGAAAAGAAAATGTAATATAACCTTGTTTGAGAAGAAGGAAAAATAATATATAAAAAAAATTATATGAAGTTGTTGGAAAAAAATATTTTAAAGTTTATTTAGGCTATAGTTAATTATTATTTGACTAAGGAAAAAGTAGAAAAACTTTCTTTTTTTTTTTATCTTTGTTAATATATGGTAGTGTTTATCTTTTTTAATATATGTGTATGTTATATCCACTCATCGGTTGATAAGTACGCTTAGCAACCTGATACATTTGGGGAGCAGCATTGCCGAATTAAGCATTTCTCTCTATACATCTTAAAAGATTATAGTTACTGTACTATGGGGGATAGGAAGGAAATAAACCAAAAAAGGAAAACATAATATCATGTTTTTTTTTGGAGAATGTACGTTTATGACTTTCTTGTGATTAAAACTAAATAGAATGAGTATTAGAGTTCTATGGCAACATTCTTGTTGTTGACCTAATAACTGATGATTCCAGCTGATGATCACACGTGATGACAAATTTGAATGCCGAATTTTAAACATGTTAATTGAATTTTCAATAATATATTGACTTGTACTTATTACCTTTTGAATTTTCACCCCCTTTAAATTAATATATACGAATTAAATCCTACTTTGGTGGCATATTGTTGAGCTTGAAGATTCCTCACCCTCTTCGATTGTAAGAGAGAGAGAGACCTGTGAATTGAATCGTGAGCTATACAAACTGACTCAGACTTCGTCAATCATAATAAAGGAGTTTGGATAACGGAATAGCTTAGTTCCAAAGTGTGCACAGAGCTGGTGTTCGCTGTTTGGAATGGCTGTTAGTATTTTAGTTGCATCGAGGAGTATCGCTTCCCGGTTTGCCAAATGTACCTACACCAACTATTCGGAACTCGCACAGTATTTCCTGGATGTTTGCTCAGGAGTGTAAAAGGCCTAAACGCTATTGTATGGCTGATATGTGAGTTCGAATTCCGTTCTTGAGTTAGAGACAATATTGAAGTTACCGAACATTATATTTGGCTTTGACGTTGTGAACTTGTGAAAATTGGATGGATTCGCTTACTAAATTCATTTCTGGTTTGAAATGAATTAAATTCTCGTTATTTTTCTTTTCTTTATTAATAGATCTATACCTTTCTTTCTATTGTGTATGTTATATAGTAAAAAAAATATTCCTTTTACAGCACTATACCTAAAATATTTATATAGTGAATAATTTTTTTTTTAATTTATTTATTTTTTAAATTAAACCTTCATTATTTATCTTGTGTCTAAGAGTTCAAAGTAATGTATTCATTTTTCAATGAAAAACACTCATAACTTTTCACTTCTTTATTTAATGATTGCTAACGTTTCATACATTTTTCATCATCTGTGTTCTTCAGATCACAGTTCTGATAGGCAGTGTTTATAATAACAGCTTTATTTCCGTATTGTAATGAACTAAAGGCCTCCCTTTGGGATGTATGAATCAGGTTTATAATGATAAAGAATTATCAAAAATTTCGACTTCTTCGTTGATTACATGTTTTACATTAATTTTAAATAAAATGATAATTTGTTGACTATAATAAAATTAAAATAAAACTGTTGATGATAACTTACTATAAGTTCTTTATAGTACTACTTTACTCTATGGATCACTATTTCAGGCCAAACGGTCTACCATTCTTTGCACAATCTCTTCCTTCCATCTTGTAATTGGTCTTTTTCTTTATGTCTTGTGTTTCCTTGGTATTCACTCTGCAGCAATTTTGAACCACCTCTTATCGAGTCTGGCAACATGACCAGCCCACCTCTATTTCAGTTGATGTGCTTCTTTCAATCACATTTAACGTAGATCTATAACTTTGAATCTAAATTGTACTTTTCTGTTGCTTATAAGATTAAAATCTTTCCTTTTGATACCAATCATGCTTATTAAAAATTGCAGCTGGGTCTTCTCTAATTTTTTATAATTGTTTTTCGTTGCCGAATTTGTCCGAGATCCATGTAAAATTACAATACAAATATGTTTCTAATATAGTAAACACAGCCTCCATTGGCTCATTACCACAGAGTTACGCTAGGATCTCGAAGAGCCCTGCTCTACCCCTCAGGCGAGGGGCATAGAGAGGGCTCGAAGATCCTCAGGTGGAGAGTACACATATTTTATATTAAAGTGCAAATGTGACCAGTTCAAATTTTATTATTTTTAATTTTTTTTTTTATATTAGTTCAAAATTTCACCCCCTTTAAATTAATATATCCGAATTAAATCCTACTTTAGTGGCATATTGTTGAGCTTGAAGATTCCTCACCCTCTTCGATTGTAAGAG
>NW_027108888.1:442197-448641 GCF_000696795.3 Halyomorpha halys | reverse complement strand
ATCATTACATAATTTTATTTTAGTTCTATCCTCAAATTTCAACTTAATTTATTACGTTTTATTTTATTACAAAAATAAATAAAAATATAATCCAAAACCACAGTTGTGTACCTAATGATGACCGCAATGGGATGAGTGTTGTGGGTAACATTATTCAAACAGAGACTGAACCTGTGATGGTCTTAGCTAACTAATACCGTTGAAATAACAGGGCTCCCTGCACTTCCCTTTAATTACACGACACGTTGAGGTTTTGCCTGCGGTGGCATTTGCGGCTGTAAAGCTTTCAGAGACTAGCTGATAAAACGTTACTCTCCGTGCTATAATTTCTGCTTTACTCTGAAAGATTATATTTACTATTGAGATTACAAACCGCTATTGGTTTCGCAATTATACGTAACGATTTCTCCCCTGATGTTTGTCATTTGTTCTTGGACACTTCACACTCAGGCTTAATATTTTTAATTTTTAATTGAGAATTCAAATTACCAGTCGTTCCTTGTACTTCTAAATAACTTAATTCGAATTAGAACCAAGATTGGAAAATTCATATAAATAAAAATATATACGCCATAAAAAGCCTTTCTAGCTTTTTTTTATGTACTTTTTAAAAAGTAACTGTATCGTATTTATTTAAATTATATTTATCACAATTTATTTATTATACATAGGAGAACATTGCCTCAAGGTATATTAAAATTATGTATTACGAGAATATTAGGAAGAGTATGATTGAAACGGAGAATTTAGAAGGCTACACAATTCCTTCTGACCACCACAGAATATAAAATTCGACGCCAATTTCTAGCAAAATCACAACATTTGTTTTGTTTAAAAGTCAGAACAATTTTTTTTTTCTATAATAAATATCTCACAATTTTCTTTGTAAAGTACGAAATTTTTGTAAAATAAATCGGAAATTATACGTTTTTTTAGAAAATTAGATTGTGACTTATCGATAAAATACCCTGGAAGAAAAAAATCAGTAATTTCTGCCTAATTTTTACTTTAATGAAAAACTATGTATAATTATTAGATGATTCTGCCAAGTATAGATAAGGGGAATAAAAATAGCGGCTGTTTCAAAATGTTAAAAAATAAATTAGTTAGTTTTTGGAGCTCCAAATCATTACAACTACCAACAAAAATAGAAAATAATAAAATATTAGTTGTAGTAGGGTAAATTTGCTAAAATGTGAGCCCTGATAGAGCTATTTGTGTTCAATAGTTCCCGAGATATAGTTTTCTAAAAAGAATCATTTCATAAAAAATGCACTTTAAAATCAATAGTTAATGAATTATATTTGGGAAATCTACATCTCAGGAACAATTAAACGTATAGATACATTCTAGCAACTCGTGTACTATAAAGCAGTTTAATTTTTAATTTTGTTGGTAATTGAGTAGTATTTTTGTATGAAATTTGACAAAATTTTGATTTCTAGTTGTTCAGACAAAATTTGTGAAAAACTATATCTCAGAAAATATCGAAAGTACAAATGTCTGCCACCACTTAGATAAAGCTAGTTCAGCGTCCTTTAAAACCCTTATCTTAGTAGGGGTAGTAGTCTTTATGATATTTTCATATGAATGTGAATCTTGGACTATTAGATCTATCAAAATTATCCACGGTTTCCTTTTGAGCTTGTTCCTCTGTACCCTGCCTGAGTGTTTAGTAACTCAATGCTCTTTTATATATTGATAAATATATATCTGATTAATAGGAAATAGTTTATAGATTCACACGAGCTCTAAAAGTCAAAACTTTCTAATCTGTTTCGGGATCAATTTGTAAAGCCCAACCGCAAAGGTGCATATCCAACAAAGATCCAATAAGTTAATTATTTAGCAGCCTGCAGTGAATGCGTGAGATTGAGAGTTTCTGCTGGTCAATATATATGCATAATTAACTAATTGGTCCAGCTTGCCTTAACCCAATATTCCCTCTATGGTTGACACCGTGAGGCCAACTATTGCATTCCGAGCGACCGTCACATAGCTTTTAATGGATTTTGAATAAATTATATTCGGACGAAATATTGATGTCGCATTAAATATTTTCAAGTGATTATATATCTTCAAGTTTAATATTAAATTTATTTCGTGAAGTATGATTCTATATATTTCAATCCGATCTGAATTTCCATAAATCAACTAACATAACTTTTAGAAATAATCAAAGAACTTTAAAATATCTAAATACATAAAAAATGTTGTATATAAGCAATATTTTTGCAGCATGATTTTTTTTATATCTGAATAAGAGGGAGTTACTATAAATCATATAAAACATATTTAAATGGATTCTAATTTGGATTCTTTTTTTTTTCAAACTTTCTTAATATCTTTAACAATAAAAAAAACCATGAACATGGAACATGATAAAAATAGATATGTAACGCTAATGCATATAATATAAATGTAATATTTAAAATATTAATGTTAGAGTGCTACCTATGGGTAGTTTCTCTACATACCTGTATGTTTTGGTCTTACATCAAATTTCTTAATGTGTTTTTATATAAATACAGTTGTAAATAGCAATAATAAATAAAACAAAATTAATGTATCCAATTAATAACACATCTATACAATCAAAGAAATAATTGTTATAACAGTATATTAGGATTTTTATAAAGGTATTAAACAAAGGAAAAAGAAATAAATAAATCTGTTCAGCTAAGAAGGGTCAGAAAGTACTGTTACTAGGCCTACGGTTGTGCTAGGTCATTTGGTCAGGGTCACGATCACGGTCGGCCGCCAGATTTTTACCCAATTAAGGATACATAAATTAATGATATGTAACCTCAATTCTCCCGTTTAATGGTTTGAAACATTCAGGCAGAGTACAGAATCTGTTTTCATTTATATTTGATGGAAAAAAAGAGAGAAAGTGTTGGAGTTGAAATAATGGAAAAATTAAAGAACAATAAAAAAGCTAGAATAAATAAAATAAAATAAAACGTGTAAGAGAAGAAATGATAAATAATAAAAAAAAATCATGTATAGCTTTAGAAACATAATTCAAAAACATTTCTAATGTGATAATTTACTAACTTTTATGCTGTGACTATTTATATTAATAGCATTTTAAAAAAATTGTTCTTCTCTTGTTATAAGTACCCTGTCTGTGTTCTGTCTATGAGGCAACCCAATGAACATGGACAGCATAACATTTTTATTGAAGTGTTTTTGTCACTATTTAAAATACTATACAAGTTTTACACATAGACAGAAAAAAAAAAATCTGTGTAATGGGCTTCCAATATCTCGAAATCATTCTTCATCAAGTATCCAAACGCAAACCGGTATTTCAAAATACATATAAATAAAAAATCTTTTTAATCAACTATTTTTCACTTCATTGAAGTCGTAAGTAGTGAAAATAATATCTAATTCATTTTATTTTCAAAGAAAAATTGAACTTCTATTGTTACCTGAAACACTTTTTTAGTTCGACTTCGTTTTAAGCGAGAGATACAGATTTTGTAAAAAATACTGAATTAATATTTTCAATTAGTTCACATATTTTTAACATGTCAAGATAATTGTAGCATTACAACGTACGTTGTATTTCATGGTAATCGGATGAAAATATATAATAAAAATTTATTTTGTAAAATAAATCTAATATTCTCATGACTATTGAAAAAAAAAACTTTTTTTTCTTCAATATTTCTTAGTATAATATTATAAAACAGTATTTTTATGATATTATAATAAATATTTGTTGGTAATATTCTATCAATACAATACATTTATATTGTATGTAATAGCGATACACTTGTTTGTTTTTTTTCTCATGTTCTATCTTCATTTTTTTATAGTATTTAATTTATTTTTTTTATATATATATCTTAAGAAAATTAAAATTAGAATAAATTCAATTATATTTAATATGAAGTACTCCTTCTTGGAGAAAGCTAGGTCAATCAATGTACTGCGATTTATGTTAGAGACGATAGATTGAACTAATTAATTCGACTTTAAAGCTTTATATTTTAAAAATAAACCATTTCTTTCTTTAGATCAATGGCTTTCACAACAATTGCATTTTTGCACCGAATCTTTCATACTTTTTACAGATAAATATTTTAGACATGTTAATAATTTTTTATACACTTTTTATTCACAAATACAATCAATCTCCGAAATCCTAAATTTTTTACCTTTAACCTTACTTGTATTTAAGTTGGATAATTCACCTTCTATTTTAGAATTACTAATGTATGTGTATACATCTGTACCTATAAATCGCGAATGTATACACCAATTATTGCTAATAAAATTTTGCTCATAAAACACATTTAATTATTTCTTGTTCTATCGGAAACTAGGATCAAAGAGTATTTAAGAAGAGAGTGTTTTGTATTTTAGTGAGAATTCCTCTGAATTTCTGGACCAGACGGCAAACGGGCGGGTTGATGGAGAGAAGAGAGAAGAGAAGAGGGGCACAAAAGGCTAAAATAAGGAAAGAAGAGAAGACAGGAAGACGTCAAAGGAAATCACCGTTAATTAAAGACCTCCCAAGTGTATTTTAATCCAGACGGAGGTCCTCTCTTTTGGCCAACATAAAGACCCGGGACCACAGAGCGAATTTCTGTCTCTAGAATCAAAGGCCCTTTCTTCCCCTGGGCTTTTCCTACTTAAAATGAGCGGGATAGGGACGGTCGGAGAGGGGGGGGGAGGAGAGATTAGCTGGGGCTCATTAGAACCATTTTCAGAAACGGTAACCATGCTTCTTCTGTGTTGAAGTTGAACTAAACTCCATCAGAACTAGAAATCAATATCTTAACAATAAAAGAATTAAATGTCAATGGATCAGAAACTGATAAGAGGCCTGGATCTGTGACTTACTTTATTATTCCAAGTCTTAATGGCCACTAGTGGTTGCAGTCGACTGATTCATCACTTTACTGATATTACGTACTAATGCTACTCATCATAGAGGGAAGGGCTCTGTTTAACTGTGATTGAGTGATTCTTAAACTATATCCTACCCCAGCTGACACACAATGGCTTGTATTGATGTTGAATCGATTCCGACAACACGATCAGTCTTTGCTTACGTCATCTGGACCATTCCAAATATACTCGGACAAGGTAGGCCCTAGGGTATAATCATCCCATCTACCTATCGCTCAACACCGGGAACGTTTACCATCGAGTTCTGAGATGACGATCGTTTTTGCACTTCGGTAGTTTTTCAAACTTACAACTTTTCTCGTGCTAAGCTATTCCTTCAATCATATCTACCTGGTTCATAGTCGCGTCTATGTATTTATTATTCTGTCTATAAATGAAACGAAAAATAAACTTTCCCCTAATGTGCTGCCATTTCTCGAGAAAAACATATTTTATTGATATTCGGTATATATGGTATAACCTTACGATATCTTCACTGTTTGCAAAATTTTCAGTCCCTTTGTGATCCATATATCATTATGTAAATATGATGAAATGTAGTATTTCTATTTTAAAATAATGAATGGATAAACGATTTATTCGCAGTATTTTTTCTTGTAAATATATTTATTTAAAATAACATTCAGTGCTTTAGCCATTGGATTACCGAACTTATCGAGAATGGCTGTAAGAAATCGATAGTGAGGTTAGGTTTCCTTGTGTCAGCCTAAAGGCGGTCCCAGCGGTGCTTCCGAAATATAAGACCGATGACTTCCGTAGCACTTGGCTCCTTCACCTGATACTATTCTCCAGCTATTTCTTAGGCTTTCATATTGTACCTCAATAGTGCTAATATATCATGATTTATAATCTTTTTATTTTGCTTATTTTAAATAAGATATTCAACATTACCATATATTAAAAGATTCTTGATTATCGATTAGAATTGATGATACTCATTGGATTATGGATTAAATTATTTTTTATTATATTTACTTAGTAGCAGTAGTATATGACAGTATATAATAAAATACATGATAAAAATTGGTAAAGAAAATATATGATTACTAATATTGGTCCAATAAGGATCCATGAAGGCAATGCTCGGTGATGCATACATAACTTTCGAGTTATATAAAAAAAAAAAAAATAATTCTAGGAGAACCTGCTTTAATTAATAACTTCTTAAAAATGAGCTATTAGAATTCTAGGTGGTGTGAAGCTTTCGAGTTATAATAAAAAAAGAAATCAATGAGAACCTCCCTATATTCTACAATGTTTTTTTCTTTATCGGAGAAAGTTTGGATTTCAGTAGCTCTTAACCTCCCCACGGTGACGTGGAACATTTTGAAAAAAAATGTTAATGTAAACATACATTACTATTTAAATTCGCACATTGGATTAATGGTTGAATTAATTATTTATTATAATAAAGGTTTACATAACATTGTAATACAAAAACTGATCCATGTCTAATTACTAATATTGGTCCAATAAAGATCTATGTAGGCAGTCAACTATCGTTCAAATGGTCATTTA
>NW_027108888.1:438388-440130 GCF_000696795.3 Halyomorpha halys | reverse complement strand
AATCGATTCAGTATTTCAAAAATTTATGGTAGACAAAGATTCGTTAGTTATCTGTTACAACCATTCAAACAAACATAGCATATCCCATACTCTTTTAGGAATTCTAAAAGTTAAGAACGCTTTGGAACGAAATAAAACGGAATCGCTAACAAAAGAGGTTGCGGTTGAGCGAACTAGTGAAGATAAAAACGAAACAGATGTTTTATTACGGCTGATGTCATTCTCCCCCTCCCTTCCACCCGCCAACATGGCATCGTAAAGGACAGGCCGAAATTGATTGGCTCAAAAGATGATATCAAGCAGAAAAATTGGCAACTCTGGCCTCTGAATGTAGTCCATAGCTTCTTTTGGTTGTAATGAAAATAAACCTTTCCCAACTTTTGTTAATTACTGAATACTAATCATTATTCGTATTTTTTTTTCTTTTAAAGTGATCTTGGACGATAATTGAATTTTTTTTTTCTACCTTTTTTTCTTAATATCCTTTTCGAAAAATTACTATTATTTTTTTGTTGCATATGATTCACTTCTTTTTCTCCTTAAAAATAATAAATAAGTGTCTGGTTTAATATCAATTATCTATATCAATTGCAGTGACGTGGCTGGGAGAGAAGCGCAGGGATCTCTTGGAGCCCTGGTTTGCCTTTCCCATGGGAGTGCAAGGCTTGGTGTATTTATTTGATTGTTAGTTGAATTAAATATTCTTTGTCCTGTACATAAATTATTATTATTATTATTTATGTATATTATTTGATCAGTTTTATTTTATTATATTTTTGATATAGATTTATATTTTTATTTATACAAATGATACTATTTCATTGATTTATATATTTGTTTTTTCTTACCTCCGTTATTGTGTAAATATACATAACAATATTAATATAAACCTAAGTACTATAATATATATAAATTTATATATTTGTTTATTATTATTGTAAATTTTTGTTATTTTCATTCAGTGAGAACTACTGTTATTATTTACATTTTTTTTTCCTTTTTCTCTTTTTGTTTTTTTTTTATACTTCTATGTTTGTATATATATATATTATGAATGAATATTTGAAAATTCAAATTCGATGCCCTTAAATTGTGAAATATTTTATTACGTCACTTCAATGAAATAAAAAATTAAAAATATTATCTACTTGCGAGAGGATATAGCATGCTAATGTTGCGTAGGTTCGGGTTAGTTAAATATTGATGTGGTGAGGTGTAGAATTGATAAACAAACTTTTTTTTGGAAGTACTAAACCACACCCATGTTCTAACTTATTATCCACATGCCTATATTAGTTAAATTAACAACTCTAGACTAACCGGTGAGCATATTCATTGTTCGTTGGCTTGAAGGATACTATATTAGAAGAAATGTTGTTAGCAGCGCCTTCTCGCTGAATACAGGCCCGCTGGAAACTTATTAAGGTAAGGAGATATGATAAGAACAGTTTAGCTTGGATATTGAATGGTATATTGAGGGCAATATTGTTGCTCGGCCCGTCAGCTATTTTTCAGGGAACTGGTTCTCTCAGCTAGTCCTATTATATTTCCCTCAATATCCCATGGGATGGGTTCCCTCGAGACCCCTCCCAACCATATCCCACATCCTCTTACACGGGCCGCCATCAACTTTGCTGCATACCACCCATGTTGAAAAATCTGACATATAACTATATGGACGGACAACCTGCCGTCAATCAGGCATTTGGGCATCATTCAAAATACAGATAATTTTATTTGAC
>NW_027108888.1:433533-434328 GCF_000696795.3 Halyomorpha halys | reverse complement strand
GCTATGGGCGGACAAATTTACTACAATCATTTACATTTAGTTACATGCGATCAACCTATATCTTACAATTATTTTTTATTCTCTTCTACGATACTTACGGCTATAAATTATTAGGCACTTGTTTTTAAGTGGCTTATTTCGCTTTCTGAAATTAGAAAACCAAAACTTTCCTTATTCTGATAAAAATGTATTTTTGACTATTAAGGAAAATTGTAGCATTCAGAAGCATCGATGTTTTATTCTGACCTGTCAAATCTTTAATGATTTCTTTCCATAACAAAAGACACTTTTTGTACCTTCTGGAAGGCATTTTCAAGCTCAAACTCAAACAAACATAACTTTTGTTGAAAAGAAAGGTTTGGATAGCTAAAATTTTAACTCATTCCAATGTAGTTTGACGGTAGATATTGTTTAAACTATCAATTAAATAGAAGGGTAAAAGCATTATTATATTGAGAGAAATATTAAAATAGCGCCTGAAAATTAAATAATTAATAGATTATTTTATTTCCATTTAATTCTTCTGAAATAATTATTTTATTCGCTTCTTTTTTTTTTATTTGTATTACTAATTTTCATAATAGTCATAACAGTTTTACTTAAATGCTCAGAGAATCGTTTAATTGAATTTGATAAAAACTTGTATAGTTCATTTTTTTAAATCACTTTATCATAATTATTTTTTAAAAATGTATGAAATAAAATATTAAAATTCCCAATTTTAAAATCTTTGCATAATAATTGGGAATTTTACATACAGCATTGAACTTTTACTTTTTTTCTAGCTTTAATATT
>NW_027108888.1:430095-431179 GCF_000696795.3 Halyomorpha halys | reverse complement strand
AAGCCTAATTTTAATATTATAATTTTGTATGGATATTAGTCGTGGTAAGCAACAGAAAACAATTAAAAAATCAACGAAGACACAACTGAAATTTTCAACAAGTATGTTAGGTAACAAAAGAAAAGATAATATAAGCAACAGAAAAGCACAATGTATAATTAAAGTTAAAAATCTACTTCCTAAAAGTGCTTGAAAGAAGCACATCAACTGAAATGGAGGTAGGCTGGTCATGTCGTCTAACTAGATACGAGATGTTGATGTGAAAAATAGATGTCTGGCCTATTTATACTTTTTGTTTTATATATATATATATTTTTGTTAAAAATATTTTTATTTATTTTACTATTTATTATTATTTTATATATATGGTGTGAAAGAGTTCCCTTAGCTCTCTATTACGAATATCTGAATGTATATGGTAGAATGTAATAAAACACAAGAATAAAATAACTCCTTTTTTTAGGTTTAATTAAATTGTATATTAAAAGGATTCAGGAAATAAAACATCGAACTGTTATACAAAGTATTGTAATACACATTTGAATTGAATATTTCGCATCAAATTACAAATATTTAATAAATCTGATTAATAAATTTTATTATCTTCTTGATTTTATTTCATAAGGAAAAATGTCCCTAATAAAACATTAATTTCTTCATTAGATAAAAGAAAAAAAAAAGAAGAAAATTGCTTCGACATTATGTAACAAGCGCAAATTGGTTGCGTCATGCTACCCCTCTTCTTTCTCCGGTTATTTGCTTCTAATTAAGGAACTTTCTCGATGTTCTGTAAGCTCTGGATTTTTTGTTTTTCGGGAAAACAAATGTTTATTTTTTTCTCGGTTTTTGACGTAACCAATAGGATTTTGATAAAGTAAAAACAAGCCCCTAATACATTTTTAACAACACCAACATCAACATTAATTATATAAACATGTATTCGAAACATTTCCTGGAATATTGTTTGATTTCTCTTCTCTTCCTCCCATATCCCCTTTTAATTCCTATATTTGACTCCATTTCTATAATAGAAATATTTATTACATAAAAGTACAATGATACATCACTTGAATAGTGACACATT
>NW_027108888.1:425220-429515 GCF_000696795.3 Halyomorpha halys | reverse complement strand
AATATATAATTAAAGTTAAAAATCTACTTCCTAAAAGTGCTTGAAAGAAGCACATCAACTGAAATGGAGGTAGGCTGGTCATGTCGTCTAACTTGATACGAGATGTTGATTCAAAATTCCTACATGGTGGATACCAAGGGATCACTAGAGATAGAGGGGGAGACTAATTACAAGATGGCAAGATGAAATAGTGGAAAGAGTGAGGGGATCTATGGAGAACATATAGTAAATTATCATTAATAGTCAATAGTTCTAATATAGCTTTTAAAAAAAAAATTATTTAATTATATCTGATATCTCTATTTATATTTGATTTTATTTAATAACCCAATTATTATTTTATTTTAAATTATTATAAAACCTTAATCAATACAATAGTAGATGAAGTTTTGTATATACTTTTGTTTATAAACCAGACTCATAAATCTCTAGAGAGATGATGATTTGAGTTCAGTAAAGAATGGAAATAAAACTATCATTATTAAGTTCAAAGAAGGTTTTTAATTATGGGAATAATAGTTCATTGTTTAGGAAACAAATGCCGTTATGTAATGACAGTTGGATTACCTAATAACAGCATGTTATTTGTTAAACGTGAGGATTGTTAAATGCTATTTAGTTTTAAAAATCGCAGTTTCTTTTATTTACAAATAACAATTAAATATGAAACAGTTAATACGTAATGATATCAAGTTGTTTAAGCTAACTCGGTGATTTCCAAAGTGTGCCCCGCAGCGCCGCGGTGTCGTCATATATTCGGGCCGCAAAATATTCAATTGTTAAAAAAAATTACAGCTACGGAAAATAAATATTAATGAAGAGCGTATCAGTTTTCCCTTGTTGTACCAGTTTCTAACATCCAATGAAATTAATTTGTCTTGAAATATAAAATCTATTTTTGTTAATCACCAATAAGCTCTGATTAATAAGAAAGTTCGAAAAATATTTTGAAGCAGATAATGATAAATTTACAAGTATTCAAGACCCATTTAGAGCCAAGGCTTCATCAGAATTTACTTCTATACAAGGAGAATCTCTTATTGACTTGTCTTGCGAAAGTACTTTAAAATTAAAATTTGGTAGCATGGAACTTTCTGATTTTTGAATATTAGTAAAAGAGGAATATCCACTACTTTGTTGCAAAGCTCTACGAATATTAATTTCATTTGCAACATCCTATTTGTGCGAATCTGGGTTTTCTGCGGTCGCAATAATAAAAAGTAAATATTCCTCGACAATTAACTTTGAACAAGAAATGAGGGTCGCCATATCCAATTTTATTCAGAGATTTGAGAAGTTGTGTTGTGAACATCAAGTCCATCCATCCCAATAATAATTTTAATGATGTTAATCCTCAATGGACGTCCAATACATTGTGAACTTAAAATTTCTGTTTAATTTTCAACTAACCTAATCACATGATGGTTGTCCAGTCTTAATTAATGTCCAGTCTTAAGTGGATATTACCGAAACAGTTGAAACTACTAGATATTTTATATTATCCCAAGGAAAATAGTAAGTATCTGTTCTTAATTTTTCTCTGTTAAATTGGTAATCGCTTTTAAAAAGCAAAGTTTTCCAATTTTTCAAGAAAGTCTAAAATTTAAAAAAAGTCTAATGTATTAGGGGTGTCTCAGAAAAAAAAATTGGAAACTTATGAGCTAGCTGCGAACTAAGACGCTTTAGAGAAAAGATTATATGCTGGTTAGCATTGTACTATCATTCAACTGATATTACATTCAGCCGCTAACCCTAATTTTTAATATATGCAATCTTAGTTATTATATAACGTATATTTATCGTTATATCATTTACGAATCATATAAAATAATATTCACGAACTAATTTTATTTCGATACATTTTAATATTTATTTTGAAACGATTGCTCCGTATATTAATAACTAAAAAATCTCTAATACAAAACAATATAATTCTTCAATTTTACAAAGATTTATGTGATTATAACCCTCAGCAACAAACATATGGTGGAAGGGATAGTACGTACCAAATTTGCTAACTTCTCAAATGTTTATCTTCATTAATGATTTTTTTTTATATTTAACTATAATTAATATAGTGAAACATGCCAAGTTACATATTTAAATGTATGTAAGTGTTTTTAATAGAGTTCAATAATATTTAACTCTAGTGCCCTGGCCAAGTATCTATTGGTTCTCATTATAATGTGAGAGCGGCGCTGGTATCACTAAGTCCCGTCTTACCTTCCACATGTGGGTAGTGGGAATAGGTACGGGTATCCCTGCACTCCAGACGATTTTTTTTGTTTTTGATTTGATAGATTTACTTTCATTTTTTTACCATCAGTTGTTTACTTATTTACTTATTATTTTTTTTTTTTAAATTAATCTCTTATTTTAGTTTTATATTTCCTATGACAAGAAAATGCAAGTAGATTCCGACTATTACAGCACTTACTAGACAAACGGTCTAAACTTTCAATTCATAACAAAAGACTGGTCTACATGGCTGTAAAAGGCCCATCTGGACATACGGAGTTGAGCTTTGGGGCTCCACCAAGCCTTCGAATTCCTCTCGTATCCGATCCTTACAATCTAAAATCCTTCTTAAAATTCTCAATGCTCCTTGCTTTGTTACAAATAAAACCGTCCATAAAGACCTAAATGTTCCTTATGTAATCGATCTACCCCGAACCCGATATCATTTCATTATAAACTCCCTAACCACCCAAGCCCACTAGTTTCTAACCTTGCTTCCTCTTCCATTCCTGGCGATCCTCCGAGGCGCCTGAAAAGAAGATGGCCTCGTGACCTTATATTATACAATGTTTTTATAGTTCTACCAATGCGTAGTTTCTCTACATGCTGTATAATATCATTATAATCTTACTTCAAATTTGCTTGTTGTATTTTATATACAGTTATTATTTTGTATTACCCATCGAGCCTTACTTTATTTGTAGTGGTAGTAGTTCTATGGATATATATATATTTTTCACAACAAAGTTATACATTTCAATAAGGAAATGAAGAGAAAGAAAAAATACATTTTCAATTTATATTTGGCTATAAAAAAAATCTACATATTTATGAGGAGTGGTGGTTATTATTATATTTAATTTATTTCAACTGTTCTATATTTATTATAAAAGTACCCCCGAGCGGTCCCTGAAGGAGCTCCATTTTCCTTCTTTATTACCGAGTTCCTTATGAATATTTAATGTAAATTATAAAATTGGAAATGCTAATCGTTCGGGAGCGACTCCTTCAATATCGGGCGCCTCCCCCATCCTCTGAATTCCAAGGACGGGTATAAGAGAAATTACCAGGCTCCGAGGACGGGGCTATTGCATACTTGGAGTTGATATTCAAAGAATTCCCTCGGCCCTCAGGACCTTCTACCACCACTAGGGCTTCCACCTCCCACTGCTTAGACAATCATCCCCCGACCAAGAGAAAAATATAAAACAAATCCAGATCTCTCTGTCTGATATTTTTGATATCCAATTCTTCGCTTCTCCTTGTACCACTGGTACCGTGACTCATTTTATGGTCAATAAATGAACAACGCGACTTAACGGTGTGGAAAGGCCTTTCCCCCATGTCGATAGCAGGCTAAAGAGGGGTGTATAGTCACACCCCTCTAAAATTGATCTTGAACCCACAAAATCTATAAAATGCAAAAAGTCATCCTCCCTGGTATACGGATATATACCAGTTCCCTGTACACCTACGATTCAAATTGAGACTTTCAAAACATTTTCTTCTTCCCACTTTTCACATCTTCTTCTAAGTGGCACTACTGTTAACGCACTACAGGCCGGCGCATTTTTTTCAACAGTTCAATCATCGTAATGATTTGTTTAATGTAATATTATTCTTAAGTTGACTATTACAACTATACTTACGCATAATCCCTGCACTGTAACAAATACATAGTTATCTGTTTATTTTATAAAAAAGGTTTAGAGATCACCGTGTAATATTTTAATATTTTATTTTAAATATGATCATCGTATAAAATATTTTATTTCAAATATAAGGTTGAATAATAAAAATGGGTCGTAAGACATTAAATTTAACTGATGAAGAACGTATTTTGCGAAAAAAAGAACAAATGAAAAAGGTTATCTGCATCAAATCATCCATACTTTAACCGGAGTTTTAGTGGCTTACCCATTCTTTATAATAATGTTAAACGTGAGGATTGTTAAATGCTATTTAGTTTTAAAAATCGCAGTTTCTTTTATTTACAAATAACAATTAAATATGAAACAGTTAATACGTAATGATATCAAGTTGTTTCGAACTGTTAC